>NC_090256.1:77560163-77600175 GCF_037325665.1 Littorina saxatilis | reverse complement strand
CTTATCAATTGATCTATTATTCATTCATTTATTCAAAATGCATTGAGCCAAGACACCCAGCACTTTATCATAATACCTTATGAGGCTTCCATCGCCTGTCACGTAGCCACTGTAACAGGCCACTGCGCGTGTGCGTAAACCTGCCCGTGTGTGCCTGTTTGGGAGAAAGAGAGAGAGAGAGAGAGAGAGAGAGAGAGAGAGAGAGAGAGAGAGAGAGAGAGAGAGAGAGAGAGAGATAAATAAAGGGAGGGGGGGGACAGAGAGATAAGGACAGTGAGGGTGATAGACAAAGAGAAAGAGAATGACAGAGAGAGAGAGAGAGAGAGAAGGGAGGGGGAGAGAGAAAAATAAATAACAAGTCGCGTAAGGCGAAATTACTACATTTCGTCAAGCTGTGGAACTCACAGAATGAAACTGAACGTAGTCCGCCGCTAGTGCAAAAGGCAGTGAAAGTGACGAGCCTGTTTGGCGCGGTAACGGTTGCGCTGTGCTTCGAATCATAGCACGCTTTACTGTACCTCTCTTCGTTTTAACTTTCTGAGCGTGTTTTTAATCCAAACATATCATATCTATATGTTTTTGGAATCAGGAACCGACAAGGAATAAGATAAAATAGTTTTTAAAACGATTTCGGAAATTTAATTTTAATCATAATTTTTATATTTTTAAATTTTAGAGCTTGTTTTTAATCCGAATTTATATATTTATATTTATATGTTTTTGGAAGCAGAAAATGATGAAGAATAAAATCAAAAGTAATTTTGGATCGTTTTATAAAAACATAATTTTAATTACAATTTTCAGATATTTAATGACCAAAGTCATTAATTAATTTGTAAGCCTCCATGCTGAAATGCAATACCGAAGTCCGGCCTTCGTCGAAGATTGCTTGGCCAAAATTGCAATCAATTTGATTGAAAATTGAGGGTGTGACAGTGCCGCCTCAACTTTTACAAAAAGCCGGATATGACGTCATAAAATACATTTATCGAAAAAATGAAAAAAACGTCTGGGGATATTATACCCAGGAACTCTCCTGTAAAAATTTCATAGAGATAGGTCCAGTAGTTTACTCTGAATCGCTCTACACACACACACGCACAGACACACACACAGACACAGACACAGACACACACACACACACACACACACACACACACACACACACACACACACACGCACACACACACACACCACGACCCTCGTCTCGATTCCCCCTCTATTTTAAAACATTTAGTCAAAACTTGACTAAATATAACAAGTCGCGTAAAGCGAAAATACAACATTTAGTCAAGTAGCTGTCGAACTCACAGAATGAAACTGAACGCAATGCAACGCAGCAAGACCGTATACTCGTAGCATCGTCAGTCCACCGCTCATGGCAAAGGCAGTGAAACTGACAAGAAGAGCGGGGTAGTAGTTGCGCTGAGAAGGATAGCACGCTTTTCTGTACCTCTCTTCGTTTTAACTTTCTGAGCGTGTTTTCAATCCAAACATATCATATCTATATGTTTTTGGAATCAGGAACCGACAAGGAATAAGATGAAAGTGTTTTTAAATTGATTTCGAAAAATTTAATTTTGATCATAATTTTTATATTTTTAATTTTCAGAGCTTGTTTTTAATCCAAATATAACATATTTATATGTTTTTGGAATCAGAAAATGATGGAAAATAAGATAAACGTAAATTTGGATCGTTTTATAAAAACATAATTTTTTTTACAATTTTCCGATTTTTAATGACCAAAGTCATTAATTAATTTTTAAGCCACCAAGCTGAAATGCAATACCGAAGTCCGGGCTTCGTCGGAGATTACTTGACCAAAATTTCAACCAATTTGGTTGAAAAATGAGAGCGTGACAGTGCCGCCTCAACTTTCACGAAAAGCCGAATATGACGTCATCAAAGACATTTATCAAAAAAATGAAAAAAACGTCTGAGGATATCATACCCAGGAACTCTCATGTCAAATTTCATAAAGATCGGTCCAGTAGTTTAGTCTGAATCGCTCTACACACACACACACACAGACAGACACACACACACATACACCACGACCCTCGTCTCGATTCCCCCCTCTATGTTAAAACATTTAGTCAAAACTTGACTAAATGTAAAAAGGGAGGGATAGAGAGGTAAAGAGAGTGAGGGTGAGAGACAGACAGAAATAATTGAAATGAATTGAATTGAACTTTATTTTTCGAGGGTGACAGAATAAGCAATGCAAACATGCTTTTTTTCATCCGGGCTTTGCCCATTGAGCGTAACTCAATAACAAGAAGAAATAGAAGTTAAGTTAACTACAGTATAATTAACATATTTAACATGTCCAACAATCAAAAAGACATCTGCAAACACGATCAGATTACATGTGGTATCAATTACTGAATTAGGTCAAAAGCGTTATCAAAGTCAACAAATAGAGTAACACAGAACTGGCTATTGTTAAAGTTGGTTAGCCATTGGTCAACTAAACTGATCAGCGCTGTTTGACGTGAGTGTTTTTGCCTGAAACCTGATTGCTTAATATGTATCAATTTGTTGTTCTCAAAGTGCAAAAGAGTATGTTTATTGATATGTTTCTTAAGAGGCTTTGAAATGATTGATAGAATTGACTATATTGGTCTGAAATTTGAAGGATTTGTAGTATCCCCCGATTTAAAAGAGGAATCACTTTAGCCTGTTTGAATTTACTAGGAAAATAGCATTGGTCGATACAAAGGTTATTAATAAAAGTCGATGTATCCGTGATTATTGGAGCTGCCATTTTTATATTTTTTGCATCAAGCCCATCTATGTCACATGTTCCGGTTTGTTTTAGATGTTGTAGCTGAAAGTAAACATCCAGTATAGTCGTTGGTTGCAGTGTATGCTGAAAATGTATCTGTTTGGAATTGCAGTATTCCTTTAAAAATTCTAAATCATGTGATTGTGTCCGATCAGAAAATTTTTGCAATTTTTGAGAAGTGTTCTTCAAGTGTTTCTACAGAAATGTCTATTATTTGTAAAAATTTAGTTGCAATGACTTTGTTTGTGAGTTGGTTAATTGCTTTCCAAATAGATTTTGAATCTTGTTTAGATGAAAGGAGCTTTTGATAATAGTGTTGTTTACGCTTTCTTGTTAAGGAATTCACTTTATTTCTTTGATGTATGTACTATTTATGGGTACCATGTTCTTTTAAGAAGTCACGGTGATTTGCTGCATATTCTATGTCTTGCTTGAATCATTTAGGTTTTTCTATTTGCTTTACTCGATGGGCTATTTTTCAAATCAAAAAGAAATGCACTTTCACTGAAATGAGAGAATTAACGATATGCAATAGTTCTGTGACCGGTGTTTAAAATTGTAACCCCTTTACGAGACCAAGAGATGCAAATAGAAAATGGTGACTGGCAGAAAAAAGGGTACACATGTTTCTTTGATTTGACGTTTTTCAGAAACATAAATATGATCAATAAGTGTTTTAGAGGTGGAAGTAATACGAGTGGGTTTTGAATCATTTGATGTAAATTAAATAGATTTAGCGTTTCCATCCAATTTTTAATTTGCTTCAGAAGATCGATAATGAAAGTCTCCAAAAAGAGTGATTTCTTTTTAAAACTGCATCCATTTTGACCATGAATGTATCCTACCAGCTCACTCTTTCTGGTGAGTTTCAGTCACAGAATCCAACACTGATTGGTGCTGATATTTAGCGTATTTATTCTATACCATGAGTTTCAAAGTGTTCAGGACGCTTGTAGGTCAATGATTCGTTTATATAAGCTAGCAAGCCAGTTTCTACGTTTTTGGTAGAATCGTTTCGAAATATATTATAACCTGACTATAAAATCTGAATCAAGTAGGCTATGTTGTTAGATATCTAGATTCTGAAAATCCAAAAATATGAAAGTTTTTACCGTTGCTAGAGTAAGGGTAATTAATATGTCTTTCATTTTGTTATATGCATGGCATGGTTAATGCTTAAATGGCCAATATGAAGCCCTTGTTTGACAAGCCAATCATTTTGACAATTTTGAGTCGAAGAAGCCATACAATAACTTGAAGAAATAAAATACAAAAACAAATACCACACACACACAAACCCACGATTAAATTTCAATAGGTAAAGTTCATAACGTAGTTATAGAAGAATCATAGCAGATGAATTACAGTGGTAGTTTATGAAACATGATTTCAACATAGTTTCATAATATTCAAAAGCTTTGAATCGCAGCTTAAGTCCTTTTTACATTCACTCAAGTAATGACTAAAAGTTTTAACGAGGGTGGTGAGCGAGGTTTGTCTCCCGATGTGTGTGTGTATGTGTGTGTGTGTGTGTGTGTGTGTGTGTGTGTGTGTGTGTGTGTGTGTGTGTGTGAAAGCGTCAAATAGCGACTTTCTGTATTGTTGGAAGAAGACACATACAATTATCATTTCTCTGTTCCTTATCATTTGCAGATTCCAACAATACAAAGTTTATGGTGTTTGGCGATGAAAATGGACTTCAAATGCAGAAATTCCTTGAAAGGAAACAATGCTTCCAGTCTGTGTTCTGTACGCTCTGTTTGGCAGATCAAGACTGATAAGCATACGTCATATCAAGTCTGGAACACGCAAATGACGTCATATTGAAAGGCGAGAGATTATGACATCACCTTGCGACTTTCTTTCCCCCAAACACAATAAATATTCTGCCTCAAGCTTATTCTTCTTCTTCTCATATATATATCTCTCTCTCTCTCTCTCTCTCTCTCTCTCTCTCTCTCTCTCTCTCTCTCTCTCTCTCTCTCTCTCTCTCTTGTAAGGACCGGTTGTAAGGAAAGGCGTAGCCATAAACCTCTAGTAGGGGAAAGGCTCCTAATATGGACCGGCTCCTAATATGGACCACCTCCTGTTCTGACAAACTAACGGCGCTAGAGCGCTCAAAACAATTTCATTCGCTTTATTCACCCTCTCTGGATAAGTTGCACATGTCAAAACAGTTGCAGAAACACAAACCTGAAAACCGTTAGGCTTTTTCGCTTTTTTTCACTTTTGGCAGCGTTCACTCTAAATTTGCCGCCTAAAACGGACTCGTTTCTGTCCACAGCCAAAGCTTTCATAACACAAAAATGGCTATATATGACAGCTAAGACAGTATTTGTTACATTTTAACAGTGTGTGCCCCGAGTTTCTACTGCAAACAAAAAATAATAGCAAAACCTCAAAGTATGTGTGAGTCCCCTAATATGGACCACCTTCAACAAATCGAAGAAAATAAAAACTAAAGGCAATTTTAATTAATTCATTAAGAAGCTTGCTGAAAATAACCTATAACTAGCCCTCGAGATTTCAAAAAAATATAACAAATAGTCTTTTTTTGTGGAAGTTGATAATTTCACTTATTTTCACTCTGTTTTTGATAAGCTTCTTCAGTTTCCTGGTGTGCTTCAAATAATGCTCTCATCAACCCGAAACAGCTAAATCTAAAGCATATTTGAATTAGTCTGACTTGCACACTAAGTTGTATCATGTTATTTTGAAGTATAGGGGGCTTTTTACAGTGATTCGTGAAGGCCGCTTCACTGGTCCATATTGGGCGCCCAGGCTCCTAATATGGACCATTTGTGATTTTTTTGTGTATTTAATTTTTGCTGAAGGTCTATCGGAGCTATTTCACTCTAATTCGGCCTAATGATTAAACTAAGAGAGAAGGACTACCAACCACAAAATGAAACTTTTTTGTAAGAAAACAAGCTAGTTATCAGCAATAAACAAAAAGTGGTCCATATTAGGGGCCCTTCCCCTATCCTTGAAAAACAAAGTTCCATCATCATCATCGCTCTCTCTCTCACTCTCTCTCTCTCTCTCCCCCCCCCCCCCCCCCCCTTGATAAAGAAACTGTGAGAGAAACGGGCGTATTTTAGAGCAATCGCTTGACTGAATGTTTAATTACGCCTCAGCGTTCTTGTTCTACTTTCAAAGCGTTGAAATCATTTATTTATTAATATAGTGTAAGTGTAGCTTTGAGACGAGCACACAAAACTGTAGACACGGGTACCGTTAGATCTGTGGATGTACCCTAAAAGTTAAACACAGATTAAATTCAGGTCAGGATGACCCTAAACAGCGATCAATTTAAATGTTCGGCGAAAATAGATTCAATTACCTGTCAGGTTAAGATTACCAGCACATTCCCACACTCACCTACACCCACACACACGCTCTCACACACACACACTCACACACACTTATCATGATGGCACAGTCACTTGACCATAGTTGGGTGCATTTCTCTGAAGTTGTGCAGATAAGACAAAAGTGACCAGAACCTAGCACTTGTTTTGTAACGCTTCAGAACATTAAAAAATCAATTGCCAATTCAGAAAGGCAGAATATTAAAACATTTTTTTTAAATATACCACATAACGAAAGATTATGTGTTAAATGCCAGTCAGAACCCGAAGATGAATTCCATTACACATTTCAGGGTAATTTGTTTTAACATTTGAGGAAAAAGCTGTTACCAGTGTATTTTCGGAGAAATTTAAACGCAGTCAAACTGACACATTTATTTAAATTACATAAAAGCGAAAGTTATTGAACTTGGTACATTTTATTTAGTATATAATTTGTGATTATAATTAATTAGTTATTAATGAAGTTTGACCTGGGGTTAATAATTACGAAATGTTGTGTCCCATTCTTACATTCAATTTTCTCTCTCAAATTCATGTAACCCTAGGGGTTATTTGAAATGAATATTGCCTTGCCTTGACAGAGAGAGAAAGAGAGAGGGAGACGGAGAGAGAGAGAGAGAGAGAGAGAGAGAGAGAGGGGGGGGGGGGGGGGGGGGGGGGGGGGGGGGGGGGGTGGGGAGGAGGGATACAATGGGATCGAAGAACAAAACGTTTTGAACGGAACCGTATGATGTACACAATCACATGAACAAGAAAGTTCTCGCTACTGGCTGTCCGATAACGAGTTACGCGAACTCAGATGAACAGAATTTTCTTTCCACATGTTTGTTTAACTGCGTTGAATATACACACAGTCTGCCGGCTTCACAATTAACCAAGGTACAGTCTCACGACTGCCGCTCTTAACGCAGTCAGGTCATCTCAGCTGTTGTTTGTTTCATGTCTTCGAGGAAGACGTCACTGCTCAGCGGGGTCCACGGCCTACGCAAGCTTCTCATCATGTCTACCTCTAATTAAATTTGTCACTACAGACTTTACGCATTTTAATGAACCATCATTCTTTTGTCCCCAAAGCTACTGGTTTTGTGATGACTGCCGGTCACATGGCTATGGCAAACACCTCAGTCGTAAACACGTACGCCTTCCATAAACACGCATCTTTTTTTTGTTATAGCCTGGTGTTAAACAGTAGTGTTTTGGTCAGAAACATATGAGTATTTGAAGATCTGCCTTTCTTCTGCTCAAAAATGGGTTTCTTGGATTTGAGAAATATTTGAGTAAGACGTCACAGGTTCTTGACCACACCTACCCTCAAAAATGTCGTCTGTTTCGACCTCTGACGTCATGACCAAGTATCGCTCAATTAAAAAAAACACTTATTTTTTTTGAGCAGAAGAAAGGCAGATCTTCAAATACACACATATGTTTCCAACCCAAACATCGCTGTTATCGTCTTGGCTATACCACTGAAAACATTTCCTGAACTTTTTGTGTTCAGTGTATCATCTAAAAAAAATCCTGCCTGCTCAGCTCTGTCTTCAGCAGATGGCTCGATTGCCTCCTCGTCTAGTCCCCCTCCATCGCCGACCCCTTCGTCTTGAGTCATATATGTTTCACTTGGTGTATATGTTTCACGCTGTCTGTCTGTTTGTCTAGACTGACTAGTTCCTCTAAATGTGGCTGTACATCCATTGACATTGCTGACTCGTATCTTTCGCATACCCCCCCCCCCCCCCCCCCTCACTCTGTCTCTCCCACACACAACGAACACACATGCACACTCTCTCACCCTCCCTTTCTCAGTCGCAAGAGGTCAGTCTGTTTTCCTCTCTCCTACGCACACTTAATAAGGCGGTATTTTTCTTTCATCTTTTCCTCACTAGTGCGATTTAATTTCTCTCTCTCTCTCTCTCTCTCTCTCTCTCTCTCTCTCTCTCTCTCTCTCCAGATCTGGTTTGAAACAGTGTTGCGTGTTGACTGCAAGTATTCATCAGTAGAGTACATCTCTCTCTTTCTGTGGTTAGAAACAGTTTTGCGTGTTGACTGCATTTATTCATCAGGTAGAGTACATCTCTCTTTGTGGTTAGAAACAATTTTGTGTGTTGACTGCAAGTATTCATCAGTAGAGTACATCTCTCTCTTTTTGTGGTTAGAAACGGTTTTGCGTGTTGACTGCAAGTATTCATCAGTAGAGTACATCTCTCTCTTTGGTTAGAAACAGTGTTGCGTGTTGACTGCAAGTATTCATCAGTAGAGTACATCTCTCTCTTTGGTTTGAAACAGTGTTGCGTGTTGACTGCAAGTATTCATCAGTAGAGTACATCTCTCTCTTTCTCTGGTTAGAAACGGTTTTGCGTGTTGACTGCAAGTATTCATCAGTAGAGTACATCTCTCTCTTTGTGGTTAGAAACAGTTTTGCGTGTTGACTGCATTTATTCATCAGGTAGAGTACATCTCTCTTTGTGGTTAGAAACAATTTTGTGTGTTGACTGCATTTATTCATCAGTAGAGTACATCTCTCTCTTTCTCTCTCTCTGGTTAGAAACGGTTTTGCGTGTTGACTGCAAGTATTCATCAGTAGAGTACATCTCTCTCTTTCTCTCTCTCTGGTTAGAAACAATTTTGCGTGCTGACTGCAAGTATTCATCAGTAGAGTACATCTCTCTCCTCTCTCTCTCTGGTTAGAAACAGTTTTGCGTGCTGACTGCAAGTATTCATCAGTGGAGTACATCTCTCTCTCTTTCTCTCTCTCTGGTTAGAAACAATTTTGCGTGCTGACTGCAAGTATTCATCAGTAGAGTACATCTCTCTCTTTCTCTGGTTAGAAACGGTTTTGCGTGTTGACTGCAAGTATTCATCAGTAGAGTACATCTCTCTCTCTCTCTGGTTAGAAACGGTTTTGCGTGTTGACTGCATGTATTCATCAGTAGAGTACATCTCTCTCTCTCTCTCTCTCTCTCTCTCTCTCTCTCTCTCTCTCTCTCTCTCTCTCTCTCTCTCTCTCAGTGGTTAGAAACAGTTTTGCGTGTTGACTGCATGTATTCATCAGTAGAGTACATCTCTCTCTCTCTAGCTCTCTCTCTCTGGTTAGAAACAGTTTTGCGTGTTGACTGCAAATATTCATCAGTAGAGTACATCTCTCTCTCTCTCTTTCTCTCTCGGCATGGTACGAACATTTCAAGGATGTTTTAAACACAGTTACAGTTGAACTTATAAAGGTGAACCCGAAGACGATCAGTTGTCTGATACAGTTATCAGCGACAAAATTCTTGACAGGGAAATAATTGAAAGTGAAATTAGAAAAGCAATAAGAAATTTCAAGAATGGTTAAGCGGCAGGGCTTGATGGTGTGTTGAATGAAATGTTGAAAGTGTCTGAAAGTCTCATCTTACCTTTCTTAATTACGTTGTTCAACGCCATTCTCGACCCAAGAGAGTGGTCCAAGCTTGTGCCGTTACATAAAAAGGAGACTGTGATAACCCTGATAATTACAGAGGAATTTCCCTCACCAGCACGTTGAGCAACTTGAAATGTTTATGTCGGTTCTGAACGACCACTTGACCACGCTTTATTTGGTGTTTAACGTCGTTTTCAACCACGAAGGTTATATCGCGACGGGGAAAGGGGGGGAGATGGGATAGAGCCACTTGTTAATTGTTTCTTGTTCACAAAAGCACTAATAAAAAAATTGCTCCAGGGGCTTGCAACGTAGTACAATATATTACCTTACTGGGAGAATGCAAGTTTCCAGTACAAAGGACTTAACATTTCTTACATACTGCTTGACTAAAACCTTTACAAACATTGACTATATTCTATACAAGAAACACTTAACAAGGGTAAAAGGAGAAACAGAATCCGTTAGTCGCCTCTTACGACATGCTGGGGAGCATCGGGTAAATTCTTCCCCCTAACCCGCGGGGGGTCTTGACGCCATGTGGTCAGAAAATAATAACATTAGATGAAAGCCAGGTCGGTTTTTGAAGACAGCTTCGCAAGGTATTTTTTAATTGATGATTATGATTTATTGGTTCCAGTTGTCGAGTACAAACCAACCATTGCAGAGAATATAATTTTGTCCGTGCTTGCTATTGAATTAAAACCTTTTTTAATTGGGGTTTTCCCAAGAAATGTGCTTACATTTTAGTGTTCCGATGTATTTTGGCTTATTGTGCTACAGAGAATCCGGGTTAGGTTCACACACAATTTAAACTATGAGAAAGGACTGTGTATCATGACTTAAAAATAAAGGTTTATGTTAACATTTGCCAGGGATGCTGATGTAAAAAAACGACTCCGTCGGGTTTGTATGTGTTTTGGGAGAGTGACCTTTTCTTGCAAAACCTCTGCCAAATATTGGAGGGGCCAATCACTAGCGATGGGGAGTGTCGGAAACACGTGCTGCCGTCCACGACTGTTTCAGCCTAGCTCAGCTTTACCGTTGACTTAAAACCTCTCATGCAATTTTTTTAAAGTCTGTTTCGATCATGAACGAGTTTTGAGTGTGCAGAAGTATCAAGCGTGTTGCTATGTTTCTCTGTTGTGATGCAAAAACGCAGCCAACTAGATTTGCGGCTCCATCCGTGACGTCTTTTTGATGTTAAGGAGAAATAGCAGGGAACCTCGATGTCTCACCTTCTCACATACGTGGGCCCAGTTAATTGCATCTACCAAGCTACCATCCGGGAGTCATTTATCAGGTAATAAACATTAACATGCAGAATCCTTTCCTAACTTCCCGCGTGACTACATTCATATATAACATAAAATTAAACACCAGAAATATTGGTACACATATTCAAAACTTTGGCACAAAAGGACTTCACTAACAAGACACAACCACATAATATATGATGAGATAGTTTCATAAAAAAAAGCAAACGCAAGTAATATTTATGGATCAGAAACAAACAATCTGCTGCTTTAGCTTAAACGACTTTGAAGAGAGTGTCAATTTATACTTTTTGACCCAAACTCGACCTTACAGTGACCTAGAAATATTAACAGGATCAACGAGACTAAATTCATTTTCAGAAGTCCTTAAACCCTTAAACCGCTGAAAGTTTAAAAGATAAAAAGATCTAAGCATCACAAACTTTAAAAAAAGAAAAAAGAAATGTAACCCAAAATGGACCCACCCTTGCCCTTAAAACTTAAGGCAGACTGAATGGTTTTTTTGTATAATGTGAACAACAGATAACTTTTCTAGCTTTTAAAAGGTTAAAGACATAAATAATGTGCCATTTTATCACCCAGTGTGACCCTTGATATTTGGAAAGGGTCAACCAACTTGTCATGTTGGGAGGTCATCAAAACCTAGGAGTCTGCAAAGTTTTAAAGCTCTTGCTTAAAAAACCACAACGTTAAATTTTTAGAACCTGAACATGACCCTGTTGTGCCCTTGAAAGTTTACGATGGTCAAACAGACCGGTCATGTCAGAAGATCATCAAACTCAAGAAGTGTACACAGTTTCAAAGTCTTGGCTTCAAAAACATCTAAGATAACCTCAACATAAAGTGTTTTGTTCACAAACGGGGGACGGAAGGCCACCCGTCCATACAGACGGACAAGGCACATCCTAAGACCCACTGATAACTCAGGTAACATTTTTTTAAAATGGAACTAGTTAGCAAAATCAATGGAGATCTGTATGATTAAAATTATGAATCAACAAAACCTAAGCAGACCCATGCTGGAAAGAGCAAGCACTTCACCAATTGTGACCTGCTTGTTTGACACAATACATAATCAACATTTTGCCGAGACATCATCACAGATAAGTAAAACAAAGCAAAAGACAAAAAAAGACATATGAAACATTTCAGTCACATTCAAAATATGTCTTTATTGTATTTAAACTCTCGCCCCAACCCAACCCCTACACCCCCCCCCCCCCCCCCCCCTAACATCATCGAAATAAAAATGGGTATGACACAACATTTTCACATAACATTTGTTTTGATTAGTCTCCCTTATTTGTTTGCATGTTGTTCATACTTCCTTTTCGAAAATATGTTTCGATTTACATGTAGAATACATAAGCATGTGAAATTCTGGTCGGTTGATCACACAACAGACAAACGTGCTCACACTAGAGATGATATCAGTTTCAAAGACAAACAAGTCAGTTGCATGTGAGAAAGAAATTACAAGCAAACCTACAAACAAAGACACAAAAGAGTGTTCAAAAACAAATCATACAATCTGAACCTAATAAACAAGAAGAGCAAACGCTCGATCGAGTCACTTTCGCAGTTCTGAATATTATGAGGCATCAGATGGACAGGAAGAAATTGCTATTCACAACACAATACAGATGTAAATAATTTGATGTAAAGAATAATCCTATAAAGTTTGAATCAAATCCGATGAATAGTTTCAGAGATATGATATTTCAATTTTTTTCCTTCAAGACATACCTGTGACCTTGAAAAAGGTCAAAGGTCACCAAAGCAGACGTCAAAGTGTAGAGGTCACTGGGAGTCACGTTCACATAAAATTTGAGCCCGGTCACTTTTATAGTTTCCGAGAAAAGCCCAACGTTAAGTTGTGTGTTGCCGAACAGAAAAGGCTAGTTATGTCCCTTGTTTTTCTGATAACGTTCGTAAAAGGCTACAGATGTAAATACTTTGATGTAAAGAATAATCCTACAAAGTTTCAATCACATCCGATGAACTTTGTCAAAGATATAAAATGTCTAATTTTTCCTTTGACGCTGACCTGTGACCTTGAAAAAGGTCAAAGGTCAACGAAACCATCGTTAAAGTGTAGAGGTCATTGGAGGTCACGACTAAACAAAATATGAGCCGGATCGCTTTGATAGTTTCCGAGAAAAGTCCAACGTTAAGGTGGTGTCTACGGACGGCCGGCCGGACGGCCGGCCAGACGGCCGGCCGGACGGACGGCCGGCCGGCCGGACAGACTAACACTGACCGATTACATAGAGTCACTTTTTCTCAAGTGACTCAAAACATATACAAAGCATATTACAAATATTGCCTTGAATACTCACTCTATTCTCAGGATTGTGTGAACGGGTTATAATACTGAGCAGTATCGGCAACACATTCACAGTGAAATACAAATGGTCTTCAATCCTGACCCGTTTCAGGGGTGTCGTAATACTGTACGCTGGATGTGCACAGTGTACACGTTTTCAGCTGTGTCTGCAGAAAATCCATGCCTTGGAGCTTTATTTTAACGTCTTCCAGATGTAACAAGTATCTACAGGATGTTTCTAACACCTGCAAGATTTCAGCAGCTGTCTGGCGGGTTAGTTAGTTAGCTGTTGCTTTTCGGGTCCAGCGGACCATAATAGGCCAAATCAGGACCCCAGCTGTCTGGCGGGTTAGTTAGTTAGCTGTTGCTTTTCGGGTCCAGCGGACCATAATAGGCCAAATCAGGACCCCAGCTGTCTGGCGGGTGTTTTTGGTGTAAATAATATATTTCTTTAAAATAACATCTGTTTTCAAGATTTCAGAGTTATCTAAATGATGACTAAAACGTTTGTAGGTACATGTATACCATCAACAAATTCTATAAAATAAAAAAAAGTCCATGACTTCCATGCATAGCTAGAGCATCACAAACTGTTTTTGGATTTATTTTATCACAAACCGGTGTATTTGGGATTTCAGCAGTATGTCTTCACAAGTTCAGCCGTGTCTCACAGATGTCTGTGGTACTGTTATGGTATCAGCAATGTTCACAGGATACCTGTGCCGACTGTAGACTTTCAGCAGTGTCTACAAGATTTCTAGAATGTCCGCAGACTGTCAACAGTATGTCCATAGGATATCAACAGTTTGCGGGATGTCTGTAGAACTTTGTGTGTGTGTGTGTGTGTGTGTGTGTGTGTGTGTGTGTGTGTGTGTGTGTGTGTGTGCCTGCATGCATGTGTGTGTGTGTGTGTGTGTGTGTGCAAGCATGCGTACATGCGTGTGTGTGTGTGTGTGTGTTAGCGTGCGTGCGTACGTACGCATATGTCAGTCTGCCTGTCCGTGTGGTGAGTACAACACAGCAACACGTCTGCAATGTCTGCACGACCTCACAAGAAAAATGTCACCAGGGTGTCTATAAGCTATCAGCAACAGCTACAGTATATCCCTGAGGGTGAGGTGATCCAGGACACTGTTGCCCTCCAGCACTATGTTGGGGTTGCGAGCTACACCCCTGATGGGGATTCTCTTTCTGCTGTTGGCGCTGGATCTATGCAACAGTCCATGATGCAGACCCCGCCCTGTGGCCTGCGCCGCTGTCACTTCCCCTTCTGGGGGAGGGTTGACGCGAGGATCGTTGCCCAGGTACAGGTCCTACAAACAACAAATTACTTTTTGTTTTTAAACAAGAACATATGCAGGAACAACCCTTTTAATTTATCATCTTTTTTGTTTTTAAAAGAAGAGAGATTTGCTTTTATGCCTGCTTCACAAATACGAAAGACAGGACATGAAGACAAATAGAGATGAAAACAATGGGATTTAACTATTCTCTTCTCAAAAAGTAAAATCATATGCGTATTTTGCATCCTTGTCTTCATGAAAACGTTAACTACATCATGTATTAATTCCCTCACCTGTTGTCTTTTTCTTGACGCTCTATCTCTACCTCTGTGAAGAGTATCAACCTTATACAGTGAAAACCCCCTCTTAATACCCGTGCCCTACCTCCCAATGTAAGACTTCTAATCATTTTAAGGCCCCGCTTTTACAGATTTTTCTAGTTAGAGCATATATACATTTACTTCAAATTTCGACTCCCCTGTCCTTTAGGTACCTATTTTAATTGGCCATATCAAATTGGGCTGATGAGGTTAAAGTTGACTACTTCTATTGGAATTGACACTCCCAAAGTAAGCCGTCAGACAGATTGGATCACTGTAGGAGTGTATTTTGCCCCTAAAAGTGGTCAAAGTAGAATCCATCTGCTACAAGAAGGGCAAAGCCCATACGACTCACATGCTTGACCTTGACATGACCTTGACCTTCAGGGTCAAGGTCAAATAACTAAACCTAGCAATGACATCATACACTAAGAACTGCTTTACACATTTTTCCTACCAAAATACATGTGACCTTGACCCAAGGTCAAGGTCATCCAAGGTCATGCAACACAAAGCTGTTAATTCAAGACATAGGAAGTACAATGGTGCTTATTGGCTCTTTCTACCATGAGATATGGTCACTTTTAGTGGTTCACTACCTTATTTTGGTCACATTTCATAAGGGTCAAAGTGACCTTGACCTTGATCATATGTGACCAAATGTGTCTCATGATGAAAGCATAACATGTGCCCCACATAATTTTTAAGTTTGAAACAGTTATCTTCCATAGTTCAGGGTCAAGGTCACTTCAAAATATGTATACAATCCAACTTTGAAGAGCTCCTGTGACCTTGACCTTGAAGCAAGGTAAACCAAACTGGTATCAAAAGATGGGGCTTACTTTGCCCTATATATCATATATAGGTGAGGTATTCAATCTCAAAAACTTCAGAGAAAATGGGAAAAATGTGAAAAATAGCTGTTTTTTAGACAACATTTATGGCCCCTGCGACCTTGACCTTGAAGCAAGGTCAAGATGCTATGTATGTTTTTTGGGGCCTTGTCATCATACACCATCTTGCCAAATTTGGTACTGATAGACTGAATAGTGTCCAAGAAATATCCAACGTTAAAGTTTTCCGGACGGACGTCCGGACGTCGGACGTCCGGACGGACGTCCGGACGGACGGGGGGGACGGACGGACGGACGGACGACTCGGGTGAGTACATAGACTCACTTTTGCTTCGCATGTGAGTCAAAAATGGGGAGTTATATTATAATATATTATAGTTAATGCTTACATCTACTTGGGCTGGAATGTGTGCTAATGATTTCTGAATGAAAAACAAATCGAGTGCATGCACCCTGAACAACCTAGTTTGTTCAGAAATGAAATAACCCCTACGCCTTTTTTTTTTTTATATATACGCATTTCATATTTAAATCCTATTTTCTAGAATTGTTTTAATGTATAAAGAATAACAAACTTTAATTAATATTCTTCAGCCAGGTGTAAAAACTGTGGTAATGAGTTAAAAGGGTTCATGGTGCCTCAGGATTTTTGTCCTGAAGTTGAGAATGCAAAAAGTAATCATCATTGAAAATAAGTCAAGCCCAGTAATATTATTTTCATTCACAGAAATTATTAGGCTAAGGCGTAAATGATATTGTTACAAAGTTAATGTTGTGTTGTTGTGAGTTTGTTATGTTAGGGTTTATATGCATTCAATGTTGATCTTGTGTGCTTTTATTCATAGTTATAATATGTAAACCTTGGAGAGCACAGATCTCTGTGATTGGCGCTACATCAGCTATCATCATCATCGTGAAATACACAGGGGCAGAATGAAATTAATTTTCAACAGTGTAAAACTTACTGAACTCTCTTCACATAATTGCCCCATTTCCCGCCCTTATTAAATATCAGGATTGTTATTCAATACCTGAACAGATCCTGGGGCTGTGCGTTCCCTGTTTATCAATACATGTATTTTGTGTGTGTGTGTGTGTGTGTGTTCGTGCATGTGTGCTTGTTGTGAGCATTTGTCTGTTGTATGTGTTTGTTTGCGTGTTTTGATTGTGCACTGTGCTGCACTGCGAACAAATGTGATTCTTTGTATTTTATGCAAGCATGTATTATGTGCTCTTTGATGAGTATTTTCCTTTTCATTTGAGACAAATTGTATTACAGTAGTTGTATATATCGTGTTGTGTTTTTGATTGAACTTGTAAACTGAACTTGTAAAGCGCTTCAAGCTGTGGAGAAGCGCAATATAAATGTCCATTATTATTATTATAATTATTATTTTGTTTGTTTGTTCGTTCATGGGCTGAAACTCCCACGGCTTTTATGT
The DNA here is from genome assembly GCF_037325665.1 of Littorina saxatilis. Taxonomy (NCBI): domain Eukaryota; kingdom Metazoa; phylum Mollusca; class Gastropoda; order Littorinimorpha; family Littorinidae; genus Littorina; species Littorina saxatilis. The sequence goes on along the minus strand of NC_090256.1, from coordinate 77,583,111 downwards.
GTATGACCGTTTTTACCCCGCCATTTAGGCAGCCATACGCCGCTTTCGGAGGAAGCATGCTGGATATTTTCGTGTTTCTATAACCCACCGAACTCTGACATGGATTGGTCTTGTGCTTGCGTGTACACACGGGGGTGTTCGGACACCGAGGAGAGTCTGCACACAAAGTTGACTCTGAGAAATAAATCTCTCGCCGAATGTGGGGACGAACTCACGCTGACAGCGGCCAACTGGATACAAATCCAGCGCGCTACCGACTGAGCTACATCCCCGCCCATTATCATTTTGTAATACGTTTATTGTTATTGTGCCAATTAAGTGCCATACAAAGATTTCCACCATATTACTGCCCGCCCTTATTACTATCATCATTGTTATTCAATACCTGAACAGATCGTGGGGCCGTGCGTTCATGACTACCAGAGCGCTGCCGTAGCGGGGCTTTGGTCCGTAGTGATGTAGCCAGTCGTCCTCCCCGTGCCCTATCTGCACGCAATGTAATAACCTTTGATAGACATTCAGCAAAAATGATACAGTAAAACCTGAGTCTAGCGGACCCTTGTTGTAACGGCCACCTGCTACATACGGACAGTTTATCATGGAACGAACACGATTTCAACAATAACTAACCTTTAACGGACGGACACCTGCCACTTACGGACGCGGACACGATTTTTCGGACCGTAGGAAGTGTAAACACTGTCACAAACGGACACTACGTACATGAAAACGCAACTTCGAAAACTCGACTGTTATTCAGGTCAGTGCTCGGCAGCCGTAGCACAAATGGTTGTTGATTGGTTGTCCTGTCCCTTTTCTGACCAATCAGTGGCTTGTTTAGATGGAGACTCACTTTCGCTCACTCACTTTCGCTTCGCTCACTTTCGCTCACTTTCGCTTTTCCGCATTGTGGATACAGTCACAACCAAAAGCAACAGTACTGTGTTTGAAAATGGAATCTCCAGCAGGAAAAAGAAAAGCGTTGACTTTAGAGCAGCGTGTCGCTGCCTTGAAAAAACTAGATAGCGGCCAATCATGCCGAGATGTGGCGAAGGAGATGGGATGTGGTAAAACACAGATCGCGAGGATCAAATCGGAAAAAGAAGACGTGATGAAGGAGTGGGAGTCAGGGGCACGAAGCGACCAAAAAACTGTGAAACGTCGGAAAACGCAATATGAAGACCTGAACAACGTGTTGTTGTTGTTGTTGTTGTCTGCTACATGTATCATTTGTTTACTCACATTTTCAGTGAGTCTCATGTTCAATCCATTGAAAGGGGCTGTTGGCCCATATGTATTGTGAATGCTGCCTTCACGCTGAAGTCCATGCTTGAAGACGTCAAGCTTAGGGAAGCTGGACGAGCCAAACAAACAGGCATCCAGGATTTTTCAAATGATTAATCGTCTTGATGAACACTATTCAATTCAATTTAATTTAATCTTGTTTTAATTCCTGTCACCGCCCTCAATCTGTGCCTTGTACAATGATGTGGTAATTTTATTTAGGTTTTTACCTTGTGTTTTGTGTTGAAAAATAAATATATACTCCAGGATTGACAAAAAGTGTCTTGTACATTTTACGTGCTCTTTGTAAAATATTGCCCCGGCCCCTCCACCTGTGAAGAAAGGACACCTGTCTAATAGGGACACCATTACCATACCCCAAGGGTGTCCTTTAGAGACAGGTTTTACTGTATGCATAAAAATTCACAAATGGTCCATATTAGGAGCCTAGGCGGCTTATATGGACCGATGAAGAGGCCTTCACGAATCACTGTAAAATGCCCCGTATACACTATACAATACATAATACAACTTAGTGTGCAAATCAGTCTAATTCAAATATATATGAGTTGTTCTTCAGTACTGGTGACAAAAAGGGGGAAAAGTGGTCAAAATTCAAATCTCTAGTTTTGTTTTTGAAATATTGCTTTTCATAAAGCAGAAATACTGTAGTATCTGTTGTACATAAGAAAAAATCACTGGTTCACATGGTTCCTACATAATCTAACTTTTAAAGCTGGTTCTTGTGTGTCTGTGTGTATGTTTGTATGATGACGATAGGACCCGAAACGGCTGCACGGACTGAGACAGGAATTGCAGAGAATGTTCTTTGCCACTCGAGTCGTGTCATAAGGTACTTTTGGAATAGCAAATTTGAAAGGATTCTTCAAAAAACGGCGGAAAACATTATATACCCTGTGAGCTATCGAGGATCCTCCCCGTCTGGGCTGTCGAAACATGGTCTTGTTAAAAGACGTTTTCAAATGCGGTTAACGGGGAGATACACTCGAAGCACATTTAGCGAAGTTATGTTGCCAAATCATCAAAGATCAACATTTCACTACACGGATCGATGCACACAGTCGAAATAGATGTGACTTTCACACGACCGAAGACTACTTACTAGCAGACTAGCAGACGACAAGATCTAAATATTTAGATCAGTGAGAGCAATCCGTTGAAGAACAGTTACTCCGCTTATTCGTCTTCAGTTAAGCTTATTTCCCCTGCCATAAGTTTCCTTGCAGATCTGCAGTCGCGTAGTGAAATGAACTAGTGTCATCGGAAGATTCTTCTCAGTCAATGATCAAAGCACAGTAAGTTCTATGCTGACAAAAGTCACTTTCGGACAACACGACGATTGACTTAATTTATGAGCCCAAAGGTAACAATATCGACAAGAATGTACGCATTTGACATTAAATGAAACATTCATAGACAGTTTCCAACTCACCAGATCTGCCAAAGAGCCGTCATTTGTGAAAAAAACGATGATTTTAATCAGACAGGTATCGGAAACAAGTCTTGGTCACCTGCGTTATTCCTTCCGAGGCGACGTGACGGCGCCACATTTGTTTGTTTATGGCTGTTTATCGCGAAACAACACAGTTGAAATTTGTGTGTAAAATACCACAAATGTGTGGTGAATCAGTTCGTCATCTGCGTTTCGATGGTAATTCAGTCAGATTGGAGTTACTTTGAATTGAAGGCGAGGGTAACCTGCGTTATTTGTGGGACGGCGTGAACAAATTTGATTGCAATATTTTATACAGAAAGTAAATTTCAATGATTCTGGCTCAGACTTGTAGATCTGTTATGCAGTGTTTTGGTAGTGTATCTGCTTTTCTGCTATGAAGCTCATTTGGAGTGATACGCTGATCGAAGTGGGGTACCCTATGTGGGACATCAGCCGTATGCAGATTACGCCTCAGAACACTCTCGCATTTCACAAAGACAACAATAATTTGCAACATTTCAAGAACTGCATCAGTTTTATTAGATACTATTTCAACAAAAACAGCACAAACACGACTATTATCAACAACACAGAACGGGAGGTAAGTCTTCAAAGACGCACCAAGTGTGCGTTCCCATTTTTGGACGCCATTTTTGCTAGCATTTTCACAGTAAATCGTAATATTTCCATATCTATTGAATGATTTTGTTATTTTCTTTGATTGTGCCGATTCTCCTATCTCTCTGGCATGTACTGGGTGCTTTGTGACCAGTTTCTCCCCTAGACTGTATTGAAAAAATGCGTCCGTCTGAGCTGACCCCCACTTGTGACCAGTAGCAAAGAACAACTCATATGCTTTAGATTTATCTGTTTCGGTTTGATGAAAACATTATTTGAAACACAACAGGAAGCTAAACAAACAAACAGAGAGAAAATAAATGAAATGATCAACTTCCATGAAAAGAAAACTTGTATTTTTTTGAAAGCTCGAGGGCTAGCTATAGCTTATTTTTAGCAAGCTTCTTTATGAATTAATAAAACCAGCCTTTAGCTTTTTTTCCTTTGGTCCATAATTATTAGGAAACACACATAATTATTTTGAGATTTGGATAATATGTTTTGCTTGCAGTAGAAAATCATGCTTAAATGTAACAAACACAGTCTTAACTGTCATATATATACGACTTGTGTCTGTCTGTGTGTCTGTGTATCTGTGTATTTGTGTATTTGTGTATTCGCCATGCACGGCCAAAGTTCTCGATGGATCTGCTTCAAATTTGGTGGGCTTATTCAGAGAGACCCCGGACACAACCTCATCGATGAGACATTTCAACACGTGCTCTCAGCGCGCAGCGCTGAACCGATTTTGGTTCCACCTCAGCTATTTTGGTTCCACCTCAGCTACCCGGGCCCCCATACCGACACACCATAGCCGCTACACCACATCACAACGCCAAAGTTCTCGGTGGATCTTTTTCAAATTTGGACACCGTATTCAGCTACACCCCGGACAGATTATCATCGATGAGATATTTCAACACGTGCTCTCAGCGCGCAGCGCTGAACTGATTTGGGTTTTTGTGTTCATTTCACCATTATAAGTAACTCTTCCTTATCTTCTCCAGTGTTTGGCGTTTATCTCCCTTCCTTCGTGTGGCTTTCCCGTTTGTAACTTACTATTACTATTTTTAGAATGTCACTGCGCTGTCCACTGCGCTGTCCACAACGCTTCCCTTGCACCCGTAAGTTGTTCTTACTGTCAAAGTGAAAAGGTCGAATCAATTTATAGCCACGCGAAAAATACACTCTCACCTATCTCTATATATTTATAGATACAGATATGCATATATATATACGGCTTCTCTGTGTGTGTGTGTGTTTGTGTGTGTGTGTGGGCAAAAACCTGTGTATTGTAGAGTTCTGTTTGTGATGTGGTCTAGCGGCTATTGTCTGTCTGTATGTTCTGGCATGTGAGAAGCCACAGCAGATAATATAGGGCTAAGAAATAAGCTCTAAAATTCTCAATCCCGTTTGACAGGACTTCGCCTTCAAAGGTGATTGTGGTGAACCGCCACGCTGTCTGTCTCTGTCTCGCGCCGTTCACCCCAAATTCCCGTTTCTGAGTAACTATTTTTAGAATGTCACTGCGCTGTCCAGAACGCTTCCCTTGCACCCGTAAGTTGTTCTTACTGTCAAAGTGAAAAGGTCGAATCAATTTATAGCCACGCGAAAAATACACTCTCACCTATCTCTATATATTTATAGATATAGATATACATATATATATATATACGGCTTCTCTGTGTGTGTGTTTGTGTGTGTGTGTGTGGGCAAAAACCTGTGGATTGTAGAGTTCTGTTTGTGATGGGGTCTAGCGGCTTTTGTCTGTCTGTATGTTCAGGCATTTGAGAAGCCACAACAGATAATATAGGGCTAAGAAATAAGCTCTAAAATTCTCAATCCCGTTTGACAGGACTTCGCCTTCAAAGGTGATTGTGGTGAACCGCCACGCTGTCTGTCTCTGTCTCGCGCCGTTCACCCCAAATTCCCGTTTCTGAGTAACTATTTTTAGAATGTCACTGCGCTGTCCAGAACGCTTCCCTTGCACCCGTAAGTTGTTCTTACTGTCAAAGTGAAAAGGTCGAATCAATTTATAGCCACGCGAAAAATACACTCTCACCTATCTATATATTTATAGATATAGATATACATATATATACGGCTTCTCTGTGTGTGTGTTTGTGTGTGTGTGTGTGGGCAAAAACCTGTGGATTGTAGAGTTATGTTTGTGATGGTGTCTAGCGGCTTTTGTCTGTCTGTATGTTCAGGCATTTGAGAAGCCACAACAGATAATAATTATAGGGCTAAGAAATAAGCTCTAAAATTCTCAATCCCGTTTGACAGGACTTCGCCTGCAGAGGTGATTGTGATGAACCGCCACGCTGTCTGTCTCTGTCTCGCGATTCACCCCGGCGAAGCCGGGTATTCCTCTAGTAACTGTCATATATAGCAATTTTTTGTGTGACAACAGCTCTGGATAAGGACGGAAACTAGTCTGGTTAAGCGTCTAATTTTGAGTGAACGCTGCCAAAAGTGTAAACAAGTCGCCTAAGGCAAAATTACTACATTTAGTCAATCTGTCTATCTCACAGAATGAAACTGAACGCACTGCATTTTTTTCTCCAAGACACTTACAGCTTCGTCAATCCCCGCGGCAAGGAAATTGCTCAATTTTCACATGCAAAGCGACGTGAAATTGACAAGCCAGTATATAGCGCGCTTTTCTGTATTCTTTTTAACTTTCTGGGCTTGTTTTTAATACAGACATAACAAGCAGAATCGTGTGTGTGCAAGTGCCTTGCAAGAATGGAACACCTAAACTAACCACACGCAAAAAAATCCCTTTGCATGATGGATTCAGAACACATGCTCATACATGTATCTATAATGTAAACAGAATGATAAGGACTCAAGATCTGCTTTATATAACCATCATTTCAGCGCAAGGGTCTGAGCAGAAATCACAAACATGTTCAAAATGAATGGTGTCATAAATGTAAGCCCCCCAAATCCCCCCAGGTCGACCTCTTCAACCTCAGATGAGTCTACTAAATCTTCATCCTGTTTTGGTATGGTTATCCTGAGACTGTACGTAGTGACAAACGTATGAAATAAACGGTACGAACGAATCATAGTATCTGGTCATTATGCACCGGAATGCATGTCCATTTTGCGTGCTGAGTTTCACAAACAATTAGAACAAATCATTTTTCTCGTGCCATCCTTGATCCAAATGTGGCGGGTGGCCATTTACAAGACACCATGCCCTATACACAGTTTTTGACCCAAAGTAGGGGGTGGGCGTTTGCTCGATACTAGGCGCTAACAAGGTAGTCTACGGTCAACCCCCTCCCCACCACACACACAAACACACACATTCTAAAAATCCAACAAGAACCGATAACGCACTCACCATGCACAGACATTGTACCAGCACTACCTCGGCGGCCCAGTTCAAACTGAAAGTGAGAGTCCCCAGCAGGGTTGCTGGCGTGAAGGCCTGCTAACCCTGGGTCCACAGACAAAGGGATGAGGCTGACAGTGTCCTGGTCACCCTGAGGTGAGTATTCCAGAGCAGCAGTAACAGGCTGAATGTTGTTTTCCAGCATGAGCTGTGTCAGGTGTTGACTTAGCTGGCTCCGTCGTTTGATTGCTTGCTGCAACAGCTGACCTCCTGGTACAAGCATGTCCGATTCTGTCTCCTCCCATCTGCAAACGGAGCAATCACACAGTGATGTGACTGTGTTCTTTTCATTTCAGTTCAATTGTCATTCCTTGACAAGGGGGTGCCATTGTTCCAATTATCACATAGATTTTTTCCTGGTCAACATAATTTTGCCCTTCATCAATACCCACACAGTCAAACCTGCCCTGGCAACCACCTCTCCGGCAAGACCCTCTGCCCATTGAGACTTCGTACCTCAAAGGATCCCCAATGCATTGTTTTTCTATATCATTCACCTTTCCATATTGACCACCTGTCATAGTGTTATGTTATATGAAGTCTTATATCGCGCACATATCTCCAGACTCGGACTCAAGGCGCAGGGATCTATTTATGCCGTGTGAGATGGAATTTTTTACACAATACATCACGCATTCACATCGACCAGCAGATCGCAGCCATTTCGGCGCATATCCTACTTTTCACGGCCTATTATTCCAAGTCACACGGGTATTTTGGTGGAATTTTTTTTTATCTATGCCTATACAATTTTGCCAGGAAAGACCCTTTTGTCAATCGTGGGATCTTTAACGTGCACACCCCAATGTAGTGTACATGAAGGGACCTCGGTTTTTCGTCTCGTCCGAAAGACTAGCACTTGAACCCACCACCCAGGTTAGGAAAGGGGGGAGAGAATTGCTAACGCCCTGACCCAGGGTCGAACTCGCAACCTCTCGCTTCCGAGCGCAAGTGCGTTACCACTCGGCCACCCAGTCCTTATAGTGTCAATAAGAACAACTTTTGGTTGGTCTCTTGGCTGGTCATGACAGACAGGTTTGACTGTACTTGCAGGTAAACTCAGAGACCCGGCTATAGTGGTACCCCCATTTCTAGACCACAAAAAACACACATGAAAGAAGGGGACAATGAAAATGGAGGTAAGTTTACACATATGTTATGAACAGAAAATCCTCAGATGGCAATTAGTCTGAAAAGGGAGGAGGTGAGTTTGAAATCCAGACAGACATCTAAAAACGGGGATCGATTCAACTGGATTGCAAACAAGTATAAGCAGACCAACATATCCTCATGAACAACTCACCTGCTGTTAGTGTCCTCGGCTCCTACTCTGGTTCCTGTTAGTTCCAGCCTGGTAGGAGGGCGGTGGGGAATGCGAGGATCTCTGGGCGGTCGCCGAGCAAGTGCCGCCCTGTCCCCTTCCCTCCGACCCTCCCCGTTTTCTACTGCGCTAATTCGCATGGAGGAGATTCCCAGGGAAGGGACTGACAGCGATCGCACTTCATCCCGGCCGCTATGCACTGCACTCGTGTTCAACCCGTGAGAGGTGGAAGATGCATCCGTTTGCCTGCAACAGGAATCAATTTACATCCTCACAAACGCAGGCATGACAGAAAGATGTGAGATGCATGTCGGTTGAATTGTCAATTGCTACACAATGTGGTCCTGACCAGCTAGGGCGTGATATATCAGTCCCTGCAATGTGCAGCCCCCGGCATGAGCGAACACCAGCTGACATGTACGGAAAGGTTTGCTAGGCACAGTGTGTTTTTAAATGATAATTGCACCCTCTTAAGCGGACACCTGCAAAACGTGGACACGGACACACGTTTTGGGTCCGAACTGCAGGTCATACCTGCAATGTACAATTGTCAAATTGTCACCACAACAAAATCGATAACAGAGCAGTCCGACTGATGGTACAAAGGTCACAGCCGCAGGGCGAAAGAGGAGTGATGATAGTATCGTATTTACTTGAGTGCACATGTACCCAGCAGGAGGGGGGTAGTTTTGGTCAGGAGTGGAGTACACTTTCTTGCACTCAAATGCGAAGATGCCAACATGAAACTGCACTATGCTCTTTTTTCGTGACAGGCCAACCTGCAATGTACGGACAGGTTTGCTATGGCCCAAGGGTGTCCGTTCATGAGAGGGACTGCTGTACTGATGTCAAGTGAAGGTACAACCAATATGTTAGTAGCAATGACATGACATTTTGAAATTAATGGTTGAATGACAAGAAACACACCATTTTAAAGAGATCAAAATTCTGAGCACATAGCAATTTGTTTTATTTAAATCGGTGCAGTAGTTTTCGAGATATGGTCATTTTAGTTGAGAAATTTTGGGCGTCATTTGAGGACAAAGCTAATTACGTGGGACATAGACTGATTGCTGTGGCAATGACATGAAATTTTGAAATTAATGGTTGAATGACAAGAAACACACCATTTTAAAGAGATCAACATTCTGAGCACACAGCAATTTGTTTTATTTAAATCGGTGCAGTAGTTCTCGAGATATGGTCATTTTAGTTCGAAATCACTTTGCTTTGAGCGAGCCGAGATCGCAACCTCTTCAGGCTTTTGATCGGCCGAGTTTTGCATTTTTCGGGTCCAGTTTTGCGCAGCATAATCGTTGGGAATAAGTCATTTCTCGATTTTTGGCTTAAATGAAACAGAAGTTAATGTTTTATAAACTGCATTTCAACCGTGTATGCCGTTGGAAGTTTTCAGACCAAATTTTAGTAATACTCGCCGACATGCTGACGGAGATGTAGCTTCCAGTGGTTCGCGTTTTTTGTATGGGAAAGATGTAAGGCTTTCTCTGATTGGTTGCAAAATATCACAGCCCTCCAATGAAAATTACGGTATTCCGAGCAGTTTGAAATGAACTGGTCGTCTGCAAAGAGTGACGCGAAAATTGCTGCGAGAGGCAGTGAAGACGAACACGCACTTTCACACTCAAAATATTCCAAAACACATCTTTTATTAATTTCATACAGTAAACTTTGTTTTTGAATCATTTCTTTATTCATTCCTTTTTTATTTGATACATGATATGTGACTCACAAACATCAATTATGCCAATTATTTTTCACTCAAAGTGAAAAAAAAGTGCCTTTTCACTGTGTCCTCAGTTGACGCTGGGCGATGTGGCAATGCTAATGTTAGTGATATAATTTTGCTGCTATTCTGTTGAATTAATTGTGACTGACCTGCCAATGAGCCTGTTGCCTGTGTGTGAGCTGGGGCGCGTGGTGAAGACGGGTAGAGAGTCGATTGGGCAGATAGGGCGAGAATGCAGGAGCCAAGCGTCTATACAATCCTTGTGGAACTGTAACACATCCCCAAAAGCAGGAAATTAAAGTGCTATTGATAGCAGATTCATGTATCATCATCCATATTTTCAACATCTTGCTTTTATAGTGTGGGAGATATATATACATGTATATGACTGTAGACAATATATTCTTCACTGTTTTGTTTTTTAACCTATCCAAGACTTTAGCTCTCATCTAAAACTATACTGCATAATTATCACACGACACAATCTTTCAGTGAGTTGATGTGTTTCAAATCAGTAGCACTGATCACTTATTGAAACAATATTCAATTGAGTCTAAAATCTCTACCTGAAAATGTTTCCAATCAGGTGACCAGTACCATTTATGTAAAATTTCAAATCATGACTTGATAAAAAAAAAAATAAACAGACCAAAGTAAGGCGAAATTACTACATTTAGTCAAGCTGTGGAACTCACAGAATGAAACTGAACGCACTGCATTTTTTCACAATGACCGTAGTCCTGTGCTGTGCTCTGTGAGAGGTGTTTTCTTTGTGTTTAATATTATTTTGTTTGGACCTAGCTATTGATGTGTACATTGTTGTTAAACAGTTGTTTGTTGTATGTTTATCAGGGTTTGCTAGTGTGTGATAGGGTTCGTGTCCGTCTGTAGATGTTAGTTTCTTTGTTAGTCATGTGTTGACAACTCTTCGACAAGCGCTTAGAACTGTACCCACGGAATACGTGCTATATAAGCTTCATATTGATTGATTGATTGATTGAGTCCGCCGCTTGTGCAAAACGGAGTGAAACTGACGAGCCTGTTCAGCGCGGTAGTGGTTTCGCTGTGCTGCATAGCACGCTTTTCTGTACCTCTCTTCGTTTTAACTTTCTGAGCGTGTTTTTAATCCAAACATATCATATCTATATGTTTTTGGAATCAGGAACCGACAAGGAATAAGATCAAATTGTTTTTAAATCGATTTCGGAAATTTAATTTTGATCATAACTTTTATACTTTTAATTTTCAGAGCTTGTTTTTAATCCAAATATAACATATTTATATGGGTTTTTTTAATCAGGAAATGATGTAGAATAAGATGAACGTAAATTTGGATCGTTTTATATAAAAAAAAAAATTATTACAATTTTCAGATTTTTAATGACCAAAGTCATTCATTAATTTTTAAGCCACCAAGCTGAAATGCAATACCGAAGTCTGGCCTTCGTCAAAGATTGCTTGGCCAAAATTTCAATCAATTTGATTGAAAAATGAGGGTGTGACAGTGCCGCCTCAACTTTTACAAAAAGCCGGATATGACGTCATCAAAAGTATTTATCGAAAAAATGAAAAAAACGTCCGGGGATATCATTCCCAGGAACTCTCATGTCAAATTTCATAAAGATCGGTCCAGTAGTTTGGTCTGAATCGCTCTACACACACACACACGCACAGACAGACAGACAGACACACACACATACACCACGACCCTCGTCTCGATTCCCCCTCTATGTTAAAACATTTAGTCAAAACTTGACTAAATGTAAAAAGTGCTTGGACACAATAACCAGTTTGCCTGCAGTCAAATGTTTTCACACATGCACAAACTGATGAATTCCTTTCAAATCGGACTTTAAATAACACAAAAAATTGCATAGACACAATAACCAAATTGCCTTATTCAAATGTGTCCACACATTCCTTCCAGATGACCAGCCCTCACCTTGTGTTGGCATGGCAATTTGCGCACGTACTGGCCAGCGGTGTAGGGTCTGAGACACACACGACACTGGGCCCCTGGTGCACACAGTGCTCCCCCCTGCCTCGCTCTCTCCACCGGCAACATCTGCACTGCCTCCTCTGTCAGGTCACTCAGGGGGGCCGTCGATGATGCGGTGCTGTAATCAAACAGAGCCACGTACAGTGGAGCCTGCCATACAAAGCCACTCTGATGAGAGGACACCTCCTAATACAGGACACTTTCTGCTGTCCCTTTGTCTGTTATTTTGAAAAAAATATACCTGTCAGCTGGTATTTCCTTGTTTTTTACTACCTATTTTATTCATGTTTTTATTACTTAGTTAGTGGAAGAATCTTTTGTAATGTATGTGTGATGGTGTATGCTTTTAATTAAGCGTTGTTGACTATGAATGTAGATGTAAATGCTTGTATAACTGTGTTTTAATTTTAAATGTGTCAAGCGCAAAGAGCATAATTGTAAAGTTATGATGTTGCGCTATATAAATGCTCATTTATTATTATTATTATTATCATAAAAAGCCACTTAATTGCAATGTTAAGGGATACTTTGGGCTTGCCCCAAGTGTGTCCTTTCATTTCAGGTGCCATTGTTTGTACATACATAACTGAGAGCCACAGCCTGAGAACTATCCCCAGAGAACTGGTTTGAGAATAAAAGTAACATGAATAATAAGTTACCAAGTAGCTGCTGGCATCCAACTGAAAATACAAAACAGTGATACATTGAGTATCAATGCTGTCTCAAAAGCTAGGTAATTAGAAAATAATTTATTAATCCAGAACTTCTAGAAAATATGTGACCCTCCACCACGAAATGAGTCGCATGTCACCTCGCGCGGTTTTGCGCTAGGCAAATAGTATAAGTCCAGGGAGTGTCTGGTAAAAGTGTGAGGGTCACCTATAGTCACAGGCTTATAACTCAAACAGTTTTCGCTCTTTTCTAAAAACAGTTTTGACCACTGGATAGAGCATAAAACACTCTTTAGAAAAATGTAAAAATATGAAAATCATGCAAATGTGACATGCGACTCATTCCGTGGTGGAGGGTCACATATGTTCTTTGGACTGTAAAATGCACTCAGTCTAATCTCTTATTCAAACTAATGCAAGTCTATTCAAACGTATATATATATACCTGAACTTTGGTTTTTGAACAAATTCCATAAAGTCTAACAAGATAATGCACTCCTCAGTGAGTACAATTCTATAGCCATGTAACTTGCAAATGACAGTCAAGATCGCCACTGTGTGTAGAATATGGATATGCAAACTACTGTATCGCTCTTTATGTAACGGAGTGCCCGAAGCACAAGGATCACCTTTGGAGGCAAGTCAGTCAAACAGGGTTGAGATATTATAAACAAGAAATTCCTCCGAGGTAGGAAAAACACCCCCGTTGGTCAAAGGGAAATAACCATTCTCACTGCCACCAACTGAGAAGGTTATTTTCCTTTGACCATTAATATGTCCCTCTATAAGTCCTTGTAGAATCTTAATCCACCAATAACTCCCTAACCGTGTGTTTGACTGGTCCCAATTTTTGTAAGGACCGTCTCAGGAATGTATAGAACCTGTTCACCAAGTTTGGTGACGATCGGTCCGTTCATTCTTGAGATCTATATGCGAACACAAACACACAAACACACAAACAAACACATCGACCGAAACCTATACACACCCCTATACCGGGGGTGTAATAAATTAATAGCCCCATCATACCAGGCGACAACAGCAGCCAGAAACCATCACAAACAGCTACTCCACATCTCACGGCCGGGTGTGCTGTCTATCGATGTACCAAAAATGTCTAGCTACTACAGTACAAATACCTCATGCTTTGGCATGGAGACAACCTTGTCAATGCAGAGCAGCTACCTGTGACAAGGGGGACTAACTGCGTCACTTTGTCACATTCATTAGACTGAATGCAACAGAAGGAGAAAAACATTTAAATGTCCGTGTGAGGATATCAAAAACTCTGCACTTACTTGTCAAGTTGTAGAAGTGTATCATAGTCAGAGGCAGATATCTCTCGGTTCATCAAGTCATTGACCATGGCGTCAGGTAGGGCTGCTCCCAGCATTCTCTGTGCATTCCGCCATCTTTGATTACGTTTCTAAAGGACCAAAAAAATCAAAGCATGCTCATACTCATAATGAAATCATAGCTTTCACCAAGCATGTCCAATACTGTTTAGTATGTGGAACAGACGGGCGTGTAGCCTAATGTTTAGGATGTCGGCCAGCTTCCGTGTGCAAGGTGCAGGATTCAAATCCCGGCCACGCCTTGTTGGTTAAGGGTGGAGATTTTTCCTATCTCCCAAGTCAACTTATGAGCTAGACCTGCCTTGCCCACCTTTTTGCATAAACGCAATTGCACTTTAGAAGCAAAACAACATGTCCTAAAAGTTTATGAAAGGGGTCCCACGATGCACTAAACCTGGAAAGAGATGGTCCAATGGATGCACCACATATCTGTTATCATGTGTACCATTCATAATGTTTTCAAAAAATGCTTTGCCAGATCTGACGCAAATTTACAAAGTTCATCTGACCAACATGGCCATACTATTTTTTGAATGGGTCAGAGAACTTATTAAAGTTGGCATTACATTGACATGAGTGATCCAGGCATAATGTGTTGTCAAAGCATTATACATCAATGTGTCTTCCGAAAGCTAGAATATGAGTCTCATGGTCTTCGTACCCTCTAAAGTTTGAATGAGGGGGTCCATTGAAGTCGGGGTCCAGCTAGGGCTCCACAAGGTGAAGCATCTGGGGGAGCTCTGTAATACAAAGAATCTCTATCCAAGACCTGTACTTACATGACGAAACTGGAAAGAGTGGTGGGTGTGAGCAGGGGTGTTGAAGCAAGCCTGGCAGAGATAAAAGTCTGCACAAGAACAGCATCTGCAAACAGAGAACATTATTGTCTCAAAAGAATGCAAAACAAATAAAACAAAATAAAATAACTGTGGCCAGAAAATTATTCTGACCACTGATTTAATCTGTGTTTGTTTATACATGTAGTATATGAACAAAAGCCATTTTGATATAAATATATATCATTCAGCAATGTTCAAGATGCTGTTATGTGGCCATACATTCAAGTTTGCAGAGAAAGATCTATAAAGCTCGGAACATAAAACACAATCAAAATATTTTACACACATGCATATGCATGCATGCCTGAACAGAACCATATACACGTCAGCACACACAAACACACATGTAAGAAAACTCATGTTAGACATGTGTAGTTAATCATAACAATCTAACAGCATTTTTTTAAAAAAAAATATACACCTTTACCCTCCCTCACAGGCTACAAGAAAAATAAAAAGCAGAGAGAGCTCACCTGTAACATTTTCCCTCAATAGGAGCCATCCGACAGTTGCTGCAGCCCAAACCCACATGGCGATCCATGCGATTTTGACTTGACTGCGTGGACTGATTTGCGTTGCTCTTATAATCTGCATTACGCTGCTCTTGTTTGAGGAGTGTGAGTGGCCCAAAGTCTTCTCGACACATGGGACACTTGATGGTGTGGTCCTGCGATGTGCTTAACTGATGCTCCGCCCACACCTTCATACACTTGATGTGAACGTTGTTACCACAGCTAAACCTGCATTCATAAACATGATACACATGAATGCACACATAAACACACGCACGCAAATACAAAAATACACTGTGTCACCGAGTGGCTTACTCACTGCATATCAATCAAGTTTTTCTCACAAATGGCAAGCATAATAAAAAAAAAATATTCTATACTCAACGACAAAAGATAGTACCCACTTTTCAGTTTCGTGTCACATGCGTAATGTCAAAATCAAGAAAGTCTTGCTTTGAACTTAGTCCACAGAGGTCATTTTACTTTTGATTGCACATGGACCACCTCCAAGAATCACTAGAACATGATTTGGGTGTATAGGACTTAGGGACACACAGTTTGGGGAGCCCTGAAAGATGAATAGATAAACACCTGCAGAGATACGGCTTTGACAAATTTGCTGAGTACGTGTAACTAACCCCTTCTGTGGAACACCCACAGCAATCTACAATTCTAAAACCTGACACAAGTACATCCAGCAACAGAAAATGAAACAAATACTAACTTGCAGAAAGTGACAGGCAGTTTCTTGGCCATAAATTCATCCTGACATATGGGGCAGACATCCTCATTGCCAATCTCTCGCTGGGCCACCAAAGGCCGACCTCCACTAGCATCTTCAACCTGGCGAGGCACCGAAGGCTGCGGTCGCTGCTGGGTTCTTCGAGCAACTACTGGGCCTCGCATTACACAGTCCAGCTCCATATCAGATAGACCTACTTGCCATGACACTGACAAGCAAAACAGACACAAAATATTTTGGAACTCAAGCAATACACTACCCAAAGTAGTCCCTACCATGCAGGATTTTATACAGACTACAATAACCCAACTTAGCCCTGTGTGAGGTTCACCGTACTAATGAGTCAATCTCAAACGGTCACTCTTCTTTCAGTAATAATAATATGTGACGTCACTTCCACAGGGTTAATTTGGAACTATGTCAATCGTCATACAGACAGTTATGCTTGACTGTTTTCTTTTTTTGCTTGCAGATACCAAACCGACTGCTTCCATGTGCATTTTATTAATCATATATATGTAGATCAGTACACTGCATGGAAGCTAGAGTGTTTGTTTGAGATGAACCTGTTATTTCATATTGGTTGCTACAATATACTATTTATGTTCCCTGGCAAAAGTCTTCAAGCAAGGTGCGCAACAAATATCTATGCGCTGCATCAAGGCTCGCTGTATTTTTTAACTTAGTTTAAGAAATCTGAAATGTGCAATATTTGAGTCATCTTATTTGTAGGAAAATCACAGAGCCCACAATCACAGTTCACAATGGCAGTCATAACCACTAATTATAACAAAATCAGGAACGAAACCAGATCAAAGATAATCAAATACCGAACAAATTAAGATCCATCATCAAGGACCATCTATGCTTATTTGTTTTGCTTTGTTATTGGCTTTAATATGAATCACTAGTAAATTTACAACCGATCTCCCTGTGCCGATCTTCCTGTGCAAAAGTCAGTTACTCACATGGGTTATCTCTGTCCAGTTTGAACTTTTTGAGCAGCACCCAACAGATGTGCTTACAGAGGTCCTTTTCCTTCCGAAACACGGAGCACGTACAGCTGTGTGGGTCTCCCAAGAACACCTGGACAGAGAAACGAAGATCAGAACGGCAGGAAATTCTGATACATTACCTGACATTACAATACCACACATTCAATCACAAATGTGACTTGGTATAAAAATTTCAACATTTTCAAATCTGAGTTAGATTATCACTGTAAACGGGATAAAAGAAACTCAGAATGTGGTAGGCCTATGAAAAAATGAAGGTATCAAATACTTGGATTTCTACTGAACATTTCTTCTTGAAGTTCTTCTGTCCCTGCCCTTGCTCTTATTTTAACCCTGCTGATAATTTAACCCTTTCATGAGAATGGCTCACAAATAATAATTATTATTCATGAGCCATTTTCATGAAAGTGAAACGATCATAAATGCATGGGTGCAACCTGGAAAATTCCAAAAACCGGCAAAAGTTGGGGTCCAAGCTTTTTTAGTTTTAAAATGCCAAAAAAAACCTCTCCTGGAACAAAAACATCGGCAGCCGATGAAACCAAAAACCGGCTGCCGGCGTGTAGCCGGCAGAGTTGCACCCATGTAAATGTTTGAGTCCTCCCAGTCATCTGGGATCAGTTAAAAATTAATTCCGAAAGTCAACCCCAAACACATTATGAATGACAGTTATGAACTATAAAGAAGGAAAGCAATTAATTCTTCTTTAACTCATAAAGTTAGTGAAGTAGAATACTGTGACCAAAAGTTAGTGAAGTAGAATACTGTGAGCAACAGGCTATTATTCATTGCTTAATTTGAAGTAAATAATATATATGAGATTTATCACAGAATACAACAACAACAAAAATACCTTAAAGTTTTTTGCCTCTCCTTCCTCCTTGAGAAGAAAACCTGTGGGCCCAGTTTGCCGCAAGATATACATGGTGGCATTGGCCGCAAAGGCCTGGCTGGCACAGGTAAAGTCACTGTATGTTCGTCTCCAGGCAACATTTCGAGGCATGATCTGGAACAAAAACCCTCTGCACATAATCTGCCAAATAAGAAACCAATTTCATTTTAGGGCTGATCTGCAATTTTAAACCACTCTGAGAGATTAATTGATTTCTGATGATTTGGGCTTTTTAGACTAAAGCTGACTCACCAGTGGGATACAGCGAATATGTGTTATTGCTTGCTTCCTGAAATTTGTTATGTAAACAAATGGTAAAAGTAAGTCAATGTAAGCTAAGGTAAGCAGCATCAGAAACTTGTAAGGAGCACTGTAATACAATGACCTTTTAGATTTCACGTTAAGTGATTGTCCTATCAATGGCAAACATTTCTCCTTCTTTTTCCTCAGCAAAAATGTCAACATGTTCACTCATGGCTCAGCAGCTGGAAAGCGAGAGTAACTGATGGTCCCACTAGCACTAACAGGCCACATGTATATGATTGACAAAACTGCATGGTCAAACCTGTTACTAATCATCACATACCTCACTGAACATCTGCAGAACTAATTTTATGTCAGAACACCATACACACTTTTGTAACAGACGGAACGACACTATCCGCTCCAATTAAGACAGCATATATATCATACCCTGTCACTAACAATTCTCCCTTTGCCACTGTGCTATGCCAGGCACCTGGTTTATTAGATGTATACCAGCTCTAATTTGTTGGGTTACAGACACAGACACAGACCTAATGAACATGTATAACTCTTTTCTGGATGAGCACTAGAGATCGAGCTGCTGGTATATATATATTGAAGATGGTGATGACGATGGTACCTGCCGGTGATGATGGTGATGTAACGGAGAAGGAAGAAGAGGATATTTAAGGGCGTTGATAATGAATTTCTACGAAAAAATAAACTACGACCACAAGGTTCATGGTTGCAGTCAACAATGTCTGTAATTGTAAGTACTCGATCGCCGGTACCCGCGTGTTACGTTCAACGTTTCATTGCACACAAAGAAAGTAATTGGAGTAACAGGTAACGCGCAAGCACAACAAGTACCTCAAGGCCGAAGAGGTAATGTTCGTCGTCGTAGTGTTACTTTTTTCAAAATGTAATTTCTTTTTAATGATGACTAAAGCTAGTAAAGGAAAGCCAAAGTGTTGGCAGCACAAATCGTTCAAACTTACTGTCAGCTGTTCACTGCCTAAAAAACAAATCGCAGTTACATAAACGCTTGGATAAGCAATATGAGCAAAGATCACGGGTCATTTAAAGTATCCATTTGTAACATGGAACAGAAACGACTTTGTAGCATGCTATTCGCGTGATCTCGCTTCGAATCCGTTGTTGATGGCAGCCATGTTGTTTATAGGCCTCGTTTCCAAATCGCCAAGTACCTGCCATTTCCGGTTTGGAAGACGACGAAGACGACGAGACGGTTAAATGAAACTTGAGGGATAAAACCGTCATTTACTCGTGTACATATTTAACACAAAATCAACAATGCTGCGTTAACCATCTAGGATATTAGGCGGTTAAACGATCAAATAATTTGGTTTATATAATACAATTTCTCCATATGTGTAACCAGTACGGTGGCCGAGTGGTTAAGGCGTTGGACTTAAGATCCAATGGATTTATATCCGCGTGGGTTCGAACCCCACCCGTACTAAGTTTTTTTTTCACCCCTCCTTCAATTTATGTTGTGTGTGTAAGTGTCTGTCGGTATGCCAGTTTACTTTTACTGACTATCTTAATTATTGAGCTTCGCAGATATTTAAAACCAAAGGGGAAGAAGCAGAAGGAATGGTATACTACATGGCTTGCTGTGTCGTACCAGATTTACACGAGTTGTTTTTTTAAATATTGAACTGCGAGCGAAAGCGAGCTGTTCACTATTTGAAAAAGCAACGAGTGTAAATCTGGTACGGAACAGCAAGCCATGTAGTATTCTGTTTATCCTACATACTGTACTTACGTGTATTTTACTGAAAATGTCCTGCATTCGAGGCAGCTAAATTGAAGACGCTTGTTTTAGAACCTCGATCTCTTCTAAAGCCTAGTGCAATCTATTACGTCAAAGCAAAGAAACGTCACTCTGAAAGTGTGGCGTGACGTGTTAGTTCTAAAGATTCATCGAGGGTAATTAGCGAGCGCAATTTGTGTTTCTATAATGACGTTTGTCTCGGTGACTTTGGCATCATAAGCAGTGGAAAAACAGGTCCCTGCCAGACTTGCTTGACATGACCTCATTTACATGATATACACACGTGTGATTTGAACGATTATTATCTCACGGGTGTCTCTCTCACGTATGTAGGATAAATTATGCCAAAAAAAATGCCATTAAATGTAAACTAGTAATTTAAACCTGTTGTATAACTCAATATTGTTATTTCTTATGTTACGTGGATTTCCATTGGTCAATTGGGCAAAACTGAGCTCAGTGCAAAAGTGATATCGACGACATTTCCGTCGATATCAGTTTTGATATCAGTTTTGATATCGACGACCTCTTTATTGCTTCCCCACTTCAAAAACAAAAACACCTAAATTTAAAAACAAACAAATATATATGAAAATGTAATTATCCCAGAATTTAGTTGAGCAAGTGACTAAAGACTTTTTGAAAGGAAAGACATTTTAAAATACTGAAAAGTACAAGAAAAGAGTGAACAAAAAGAAATAATAATCAGAGGGAGGGATATGGAACAGCCAAGACTGAGACAAATACCGTGGCTTTTGTAATTTCTTTACAGTAAATACAAAATGTCCAGAGAATTAGCAATATATCTAACATTGACTGACTGTGTGATGATATCTTCTTGGTCTGTTTCGACAGTGATATCAAAACAACCTCCGGTCTCGAATTTGATATCACTGTCTCAACAGACCACAGCAGAAGATATCATCACACAGTCCGTCAATATTGGGTAACATTGCCTTGCTTGTGTTTTCCCTGCAAGCGGCTGAACATTATGTTAGATACGTTTTGTCTAGTTAATGTTTGTCTGTGGACTTAAAAGATATATATCTCTTTCTGTGAACGTTTTGATTTGTTTTGTCAACATTACATACCTTTCTTGTTTTTTGATTCTGTTGTATACCTGTACATAAGCTGTAAATGGTATACCCGTACATTAGCTGTAACTGACATTTTCACACACATTCTGTGTTTCAACATCTCAGTGTGACGATGTTTGTCGATCAAAGTTTCTTTGCCATTATGTTTGAGGACTCCTAGTTTGATTTAGAAGAAACGTTTCAGGTCGAGAATGAAGATGTCTTTTTGATATGATCTAGTCTTTCTTTGACAGGGATTTCAGTTATAATTCCCATGTCCTTGTATTTGCTTCCGAAAATGAATGTTGAAATTTCCACTGGTTACAAATTCAGTCGCACGAATCCGTAACGCGAGCCATATGCGACGTACAATTCAAGGGAGAGAAATCATAGTTTATTATATCGTCAGTCAGTTGTCTGGATTACCCTCCCTTAAAGATTTGCAAAATGCACAAATAAATAATCGTTGATTCCAGAACATTCGTTTTGTTCATGAAGGTTTCACAAAGGTGATTTTCTGCATTTGCAGAGGTAACATTCTTAATACTAGTTATGAGTTACACTTTCCATGAGACTGAAATGAGATAACAACTTGCTACACTTTTGCACTTTTTTCTCTTTCTTTATTTGGTGTTTAACGTCGTTTTCAACCACGAAGGTTATATCGCGACCGGGAAAGGGGGAAGATGGGATAGAGCCACTTCACAAAAGCACTAATCAAAAATTTGCTCCAGGGGCTTGCAACGTAGTACAATATATGACCTTACTGGGAGAATGCAAGTTTCCAGTACAAAGGACTTTAACATTTCTTACATACGGCTTGACTAAAATCTTTACAAAAATTGACTATTCTATAGATACAAGAAACACTTAACAAGGGTAAAAGGAGAAACAGAATCCGTTAGTCGCCTCTTACGACATGCTGGGGAGCATCGGGTAAATTCTTTCTCGTCCCAACCAATATGGGACTTCCCCTAACCCGCGGGGGGTTTTGCACTTTGAAGAAGAACACAAAACAAGTCGCGTAAGGCGAAATTACTACATTTAGTCAAGCTGCGGTAGCGGTTGCGCTGTGCTGCATAGCACGCTTTACCGTACCTCTCTTCGTTTTAACTTTCTGAGCGTGTTTTTAATCCAAACATATCATATATATATATACGATTTGTGTCTGTCTGTGTATCTGTGTGTGTGTCTGTGTATCTGTGTGTGTGTCTGTGTATCTGTGTGTGTGTCTGTGTATCTGTATCTTCGCGATGCACGGCCAAAGTTCTCGATGGATCTGCTTCAAATTTGGTGGGCTTATTCAGAGAGACCCCGGACACAACCTCATCGATGAGATATTTCAATATGTGCTCTCAGCGCGCAGCGCTGAACCGATTTTGGTTCCACCTCAGCTACCCGGGCCCCCATACCGACACACCAAAGCCGCTACACCACATCACAACGCCAAAGTTCTCGCTGGATCTTTTTCAAATTTGGACACCGTATTCAGCTACACCCCGGACACAATATCATCGATGAGATATTTCAACACGTGCTCTTAGCGCGCAGCGCTGAACTGATTTTGGTTTTTGTGTTCATTTCACCATTATAAGTAACTCTTCCTTATCTTCTCCAGTGTTTGGCGTTTATCTCCCTTCCTTCGTGTGGCTTTCCCGTTTGTAAGTTACTATTACTATTTTTAGAATGTCACTGCGCTGTCCACTGCGCTGTCCACAACGCTTCCCTTGCACCCGTAAGTTGTTCTTACTGTCAAAGTGAAAAGGTCGAATCAATTTATAGCCACGCGAAAAATACACTCTCACCTATCTCTATATATTTATAGATACAGATATGCATATATATATATACGGCTTCTCTGTGTGTGTGTGTGTTTGTGTGTGTGTGTGGGGGACTAAAACCTGTTGATTGTAGAGTTCTGTTTGTGATGTGGTCTAGCGGCTTTTGTCTTTCTGTATGTTCTGGCATTT
>NC_090256.1:77555163-77557663 GCF_037325665.1 Littorina saxatilis | reverse complement strand
ACACACACACACACACACATACCCACACACACACTCACACACACACACACACATCCAAATCCACAAACACATACATTCACACCCACACGCACAAACCCAACAACATACATGTCCAGTATCAATTATATAAATACATTAAAATGTATCTCCACCAACTTTAACACCTAAATGTTTCATTGGTGACGAAAAAGCAAAAGTTGCACATACAATTTGCCTTCATTGCCTCACTTACATTTCTAATTTGTCTTTTTGTTTTTGTCTTTCTCTCTTTCTTTTCAAGCAGGCAGGCTGTTGAAAATTAATTTTGGCGTGCGTCCAGGTGTGAGGAGGCCATAACTCCATGTAAAAGCCTGAACAAATCTCTGGTAGTTTACATGGTCGTTACACAGGAAGGCTGCAGATATCTTTAAAAACTCAAGTTCAAAAACTAGTTACAAAGTTTGATTCATTCGCTTGCGGCTTCGTGGCAGGCGGAAGAAAAAATCAGCCAGATAAGTTTTCGTTATTAATTGTTTGTCTGTGCACTTAAAAGACCGTTGGGTCGATAAATTTGTGAAATGTATTGTTTTTTCAATAACAAACGTTCCAACAACCTACCTTTCTTGTTACATTTAGTCAAGTTTTTTTTTAATTCTGATAGTTACAAAGATATGTTGCATCTGATTGCGATGCCTCTGGCAAGAAAGTGGACACATTAATCCGGTTAAGACTCAGCACATTCCTATTGTGTGTGTCAAGTGGGCGTGGCAAAGGTGTCTTGTACAATCAGATTAGTAAATGATCAAATTCCAAAACTGAAAGGCCAATATTTGTCTTTTTTTTTTATTTCATAAACTGATTTACAAGAGAAGAACAGGAAAATCCTCTGTTATTGGCTCACGTACATAGCCTATGCGTTGGTAAACTTTGTCTGTCTGTGCGTGCGTGCGTGCGTGCGTGCGTGCGTGCGTATGTATGTATGTATGTCTGTGGTAGAAACTTTAACATTTGAAGACGTCATATTACATTGACGTCACATTATGACGTACGAGGGTTAGACGTCACGCGATGGAATTACTGAAAGTCTCGGTGATTGTTATTTTGAGCGGGCCGAGACTATTTGGCAGTCGTGTCCATGTAAGTAGGCTACATGCAGACAGACAGATCTAGATCTAGTGTCTCGCTTTCTTGCACAGTTTCACCTATGCTCTTTCTGTGTGTGTGTGTGTGTGTGTGTGTGTGTGTGTGTGTGTGTGTGTGTGTGTGTGTGTGTGTGTGTGTGTGTGTGTGTGTGTGTGTATGTGTGACGGAGTGATTGAGTTTGTGTTACTGTTTGTCGATTTCTTACGTGAGCCTTGAAGGCTTCGCCTCTTGTTTTAGTACTGTCTACAGGGCCGGACCAAATGAGTTGTAAGGAGGGGGTTCCTCCTTTTTTGGGGGGGAAAATCAGCGAAGTGGCGAAGCCACAAGCGCGCGCCTGCTGAACTAGGGGGGTCCGGGGGCATGCTCCCCCGGAAATTTTTTGAAAAACGGTTAAAATCTGTGCAATCTGGTGCATTCTGGGCCTTGTTTTGAGGGTTAAGAGCAGCATTGTTTTGGTGCTAAAACTAGTAAAAAAAACAACAACACTCAAAGCAAGGTACATGCTTTTTCCAGGGGTGGGGTTCCGGAACCCCTGGAACCCCCCCCCCTGGGTCCGGCCCTGGTCTATATCTAAGGTTACTGCTTTTTCTCTCTCTTTTTTTCACCTCATGGGAGGACCGCTTGCGAAAACCAAGGAAACAAATAATCAAAAGAACTTTACAAGTGTGTGTGGGAGTGTGTACGTGCCTGGTTTTGTTTGTTTGAATGGCTGTCACATTAAAGGATTTTCTCCTTGTTTTTCTCCGATCTCTGAAGTACTTCTTTCTCAATTTCGTGTTTCCTGGATTCACCTCCCTTCCCTGATTATCTCCCTTCCACAGTGCCCTTTTATTCAATTTTTTCTCTCTCACACACGTGTAAAGTACAGTAACGGGGTACTCTATAGAAGAGAAGAAAGGCTTTTCAAGAACATTTTCTTTTGATTGAAGACTGCCCTTAACGGCACTGTACAGGAGAAGGGAAGCATTCAGAAGTAATTACACTGAGCCCTGACTTTGATCTGCAAGCACGAACAACTCACAAATGTTAAAACAGATTTCTCTGTGATAGCACTCAGGACAACGTCTTGGCTTTGTAATATACTACCATAACAAGCTAGGCTTATTATTCTCAGCTCCGCTCTTGTACAATACAGTAAATTGAAGAGCTGCCTGCAGTATATGTGTAGTTTTTTTGTTTGTTCAAGTACTGTTATACCTTTACACGTTGTTCGCACCTTATTATAATATCATGATCAGATAACACTAACACACACACACACACACACACACACACACACACACACACACACACCCGCGCACGCACGCACACACACACACGGCACACACACACACACACACACACACACACACACACACACACACACACGTACACACAC
>NC_090256.1:77541903-77554963 GCF_037325665.1 Littorina saxatilis | reverse complement strand
GCTGTTAATTCTGCTGCACCCACTCATGTTGATGCTTCCCCTGCCTGTACGTTTTTAGCATTCCAGAAAGTCAGTGAGAAGGACCTTAGAGAGATTATTTTGAAATCCAAACCTACAACTTGTCCACTTGATGCATTGCCCACACCATTACTTGTTGAAAACCTTGATCTTCTGTTGCCTGTTCTCACCCAGATTGTTAATGATAGCCTGTTGTCTGGTGTTTTTCCATCATTGTTCAAAACTGCACTTGTGAAACCGCTCCTTAAGAAATCCAATCTCGATGTAAATGTCTTAAAGAACTACCGCCCTGTTTCTAACCTTTCATTTTTGTCAAAGATCATTGAGAAAGTAGTTTTAAAGCAGCTGTTAGTGTATTTGAACACTCATGATCTGATCTCGCATTCTCAGTCAGCATACCGTCCTTCTCACTGTACTGAGACTGCCCTGCTCAAGGTGACCAACGACATTCTGTCTGCTCTGGATGGTGGTGATGTGTCTGTGCTCACCCTACTGGACCTCTCGGCAGCGTTTGACACAATAGATCATGTCACGCTGCTGAGCAGGCTCCAGACCCTGTATGGCATCTCTGGTCCAGCGCTGGCATGGTTTGAGTCCTACCTTACGGATAGAACTCAGGCTGTGCTTGTCGATGGCCAGAGATCAGCCCCAGCCCCCCTTGTTTTCGGTGTCCCTCAAGGCTCCGTACTTGGCCCCGTCCTCTTCATTATGTATACCAAACCCTTGTCTGCCCTCATTCAAAATCATTCCGTTTCAAACCAGTCTTTTGCTGATGATACCCAGTTGTATAAGCCTAGTTCCCCCGCTGAGACACATGCCGCCATCCAGACCATTCAGACCTGTATCTTAGATGTTAAGTCATGGATGGTAGAAAATAAGTTAAAACTAAATGATGATAAGACAGAGACACTTCTGTGCATGAAAAAGTCCACTAAGTTCCTAAACTCTCAACCTTCGTCTGTCCAAGTAGGCAATACCGACATCTCTTTCTCTTCTTCAGCTAGAAACCTCGGCTTCACCATCTCCTCAGACATGACACTCAACAAGCACATCTCCAACATCTGTAGGTCCGCATACTTTGAACTCCGCAAGATCGCAACCATCCGCCATACTCTGTCCGTTCAAACTACAAACACTCTAGTCTGCTCTCTTGTTCTTTCTAAACTTGACTACTGTAACTCTCTTCTCTCTGGCTGTCCACTCTACCTCCTGCACAAACTACAGAAAGTTCAAAATTCTGCAGCACGCCTGATCCTCAAAGCACGAAAACATGATCATGTCACACCACTTCGCCGCACACTCCACTGGTTACCCATCCAAGCCCGCATTGAATACAAACTGTCCACTCTCTGCTTTCACTTCTTCTCTGCCTCGTCTCCTGCTTATTTCTCTGAACTTCTCACTGTATACACTCCTGCTAGACAACTCCGCTCCTCTTCTGATAGCCGCACCCTAGTCATCCCACACACAAAATCAAAAGCATATGGACAACGCACTTTTGCATTTTGCG
Organism: Littorina saxatilis; assembly: GCF_037325665.1. Taxonomy (NCBI): domain Eukaryota; kingdom Metazoa; phylum Mollusca; class Gastropoda; order Littorinimorpha; family Littorinidae; genus Littorina; species Littorina saxatilis. Next base: position 77,553,435 of record NC_090256.1, on the reverse strand, counting down.
CATCTACTCAATGGAACTCTCTCCCCTCTCACATTCGCCACTCTCAGTCAGTACAGTCATTCAAGCGAGCACTCAAAACTCACCTCTTCCAGAAACACAACTCCTAAAGTCGCAACATTTTGCCATCCTGTTCTGTAACGGTTCCATCTCTATTCAGCTTGTTATTTTTGTCTTTTGTTTTAAATTATTATAAATATAATTTTTCACTGCAGTAGTCCTTTAACTTTAACCCTTAGCTGTAGGCTAGATATGCACAAGTCATGTCGGTGCCACATAATGCTGACACACATGTTCCTGTGCATAGTTTATGGATAACGTGTAGTTGGGAAGTTAAGAGTAGAAATAATTAGTATTTAGTGTAGGAGGAGGGTTGGGGGTGGGTAGGGAGGGGGTGGGTATGGTTTACTTTGAGCAGGTCGGTTTCAGTTTTAATAAACAATTCTAGAGAATTGTGTATCTTATATTTGAGTCTTTCGTGTTTTAGACATTGATGCATTTAATAGTTTTAACGAGTTGCCTTTTGTTTTATCATTCTGGTGTTTATCTAGATGTGCTGTGTATCTTATAAGAAGTTCTTAAAAGTTCGAAGTTATTTTTAGCATATAGGTTTTTATGGTCTTAACAGTTAAACATGTATTACGTTATCATTAAGATTCATGCTTTGTTAGCACTAAGCAGTTGTTTTAATCAGTCTGGTTTTCTCTTGTTTTCATCTTATGAACATTCTAAATGTTAGACTAACTTATTGTCTTGTACAGAATAACAACTGTGTGAATGGTGCTATACTGAATGAAAGAGTGTGACATGAAGTTCTTGTACATCATTGTAAAGAGTGTGAATGACGTTTTTAGTTTAGATGTCAAGCGCTTAGAGCAAGCCTTTTTAACGAAAGTTTTTGATTTAGCGCTATATAAATGTTCTTCTTCTTCTTCTTATTATTATTATTATTATTATTATTATACGCCTAAAATGTATCCTTTGTATCTGATTAAGAAACTGTTATTCCGAAAAGTTTTGAATCGACGAAGTTACGCTGTTCGATGCTGTTTGCCATTTTTGTTTCAAGTCATGGTGTGAAGGCCGCAACGGCGCATTCTGATTGGTCCTCACCTGCGATTAACTCGCAGAGAATAGAGCAAATTCTATCGTCCGAAGCTACGAGAGAATACCTTACAAATCTTCGTGTGTGACGGCCCCATAAGTGAGTCGAATTCCTTAGACTTCCGAGCAGTTTCCTGTTTGCGTGCATCTGGATAACTGTCGAGCACATTATGCTGCATAACTTTCTACGACTTAAAAGAAACGCTTAGCTATCAACTGACATGGAGAAGCGTGTTCTCTGCCTCGCATTGCTGATGCTTTCGGGTAAGTTACACACTGCCCGTTCTATCAATAAGTACGCAAGGGATTTAAACATTGCGGCTACGAAGTGTTGTACCTTACAAACACCTTTAGAACAAGAGGCGAAGCCTTCAAGGCTCCCGTAAGAAATCAACAAACAGTAACATAACACAAACTCACTCACTCCGTAACACACACACACACAAACACACACACACACACACACACACACACACACACACACACACACACACACACACACACACGCACACACACACACACAGTTAAAACTAACGCATCATATCAACTCCATGTATAATTTTCAAAAGAAGGCAAACAGATAAAATGACTAGGGTAATAGGTTAGGTACCTGCCATGTGGGCACTTTTTCCACTGCTGTCCTCAGTCCTATACTTTTCATCAAGACTTGTCACCATGCCGAGTAGATCTAAATTCGGAAGTCTTCATGTGGCTGAGGCATATATCTGACATAGCGTCGATCTTGTTGTAGGTTAACCTCCTTTCTGAAACAAATGGCAAAATGCGATTAGTTATGATGACTACAACCTACACAAATATAAACAGTGTTTTGAAACAGAATAGTCAGGTTATACAAGCCACTTTACCTATGCAGCATGGTAACCCTACAATATGCGAAACATGTCGACTGCAGCAGCCTGGTTCTTAAAATAATTCTGACGGTCAACACAGCCAGAAATGCCAACAAAGACAAGAAAGCTGTTGCAAGGTAAGCTTACCAAACGTTACATGGCAAATCATATGATAGTGCGTAAACAGCAAACAGTAGATCTACAATCAAAGAGAGGATCGAGTCTGGAATGAAACGCGATACAGATCTAGCATTCAAAAACTGTCTTTCACGTTCAAGGAAGTTGTTGCAAAGTACTTAAGACTTACTAAATTGTACAGACAAAACCATGACAGTGCATGTTTTGAATCTGAGGAAAAAATCGTGATCATTTTGACTTTGAGAACAGATTCATTCCGTTTCCTTATATCTGCATGTTCAAGTAAATGGTGGACAGTTTTTTTCGGGCAGAGTAAACTTAACTTGAGACTCTACTGCAAGTCTTGAAATTCACATAAATCGAACCACGAGCAAAGACATCCAAACATTACAGGCACTTTAGATCAACTCATTTCACTAGAGGTGACTGCCTAGCACTGTGTTTGACATCCGTGTCTGCTGAAATAAAAAGAAATTAAAACAAAACGGATTAACAGTAGGTGACACGTTATCAGAGTGGGAGACACTAGATCTGTCTCTGAACTTACCGGGATACGGCTGCAAGATCGACACTGACTGCCGCGCTTTCGACAGCTCTTCCTCGCGTGGACATTGGAAACACGCTGTTCAGATCAAATTGTAGGAAATCTCCCTTTGGTATCTTCTTTATTTACTTTTCTGGAGCTTAGAAACCGAACAACATGAAATCGTCTTCCCCGGCGAATCGGCGAGGTGAGAACTGGACCACAATCCTTCGCGCGACCCCTGACCTGATCTTGACACCTGACCTGCCGTCTACATGCCAAACACGACACAAACCAGTCAACTGCTTGTACCCCTTCAAAACCCCCCACCACCCGTTTTCTTTGGATACACGCTTTAACTACACACATGCCGACACAATGTTGATCATTGCTTCAATAATTTGAAGATGGTGCTTGAAAATTAACCACGTGAAATGAGTATTTCGGTGTTTAGCCAAAAATGTTAAAGTTTCTACCACAGACATACACACATACATACGCACGCACGCACGCACAGACAGACAAAATTTACCATCGCATAGGCTACACTTACGTGAGCCAAAAACGGAACAGTTCTCTAAACCTCTGGCACCGGGTTTTTTTCTGAATTTTTTAACAGACACCTGTAAACCTGTTGACATTAATCCAGCAAGAAATACTCGGAAAGTATCGTGAAACAGGCGAGATCACGATTGACTATGTTTCTTAATTTCTATGTTCATGTCATTTTGCTTTATTTTATTTATTTTATTTTAATTCATTTAATTTTGTTTCATTTCTTCTTTCCTTCTTCTTTTTGTTTGTTCATGCTTTTGTGTACTTTTTTCTTCTTCTTTTTTGGCCTGGGTGGGTAGGTGTGGGGGAGGAGGGGGATGTCTTTGCACACAAGGAAGGGTGATCTCATCCCAAGAAAAACCCTCGACAGTTCTGTGGTTGCTTTCGTACAAGCGACGGAGATTATCTTTGCACAATCACGAACTGAACACGTGTATGTTTCTTTCTTACATTCTATACTTCGCTCCCCCTTCACCTTTTCTTCCTTACATTCTATACTTCGCTCCCCCTTCATCTTTTCTTCCTTACATTCTATACTTCGCTCCCCCTTCATCTTTTCTTCCTTTCTCACTTCCCTCGTTCGTTCCTTTGACATCCACAAACAGAACCCATTTCCATTCAAATGTTGTGTGCGTCCTTCAATTCCTTCCTTCTCATATGTTTTCTTCCTTCCTTCCTTCCTTCCTTCCGAACAGCCGAATAGGTTGACGGGACATTAAAAACCAAAGAACCAATCCTTCCTGTCTCTCTTCTTCCTTTCGTCCTTCTTTTCTTTCGCTAGGTTACACTGCCAGAGGAGATGACTGCGACACGACCGAAGCAAATGACTGTGTGGAAAGTACTCCAACCGTCAGCAACCAAACAAGCCACCAAGAACTTTGCAGGTGGGGCGTTAATTATTCTCTACAGTTGGGTACCATTGTGTGACAGGCATGTTCAGTCCTTTAAATGCCTATGACGTATATTAGATAGCAACTAGAATGTATTCTCTTTACTTTGTTTCAGTAATACTCCAGTTCGATATGATACAGACATGCAAGAAAAAAACATTGTATTAAATTGTATATGTGTTTTTCTTATTTTTTTCCAATTGTTAGTGTTCAACTCCATGTCACAACTTCTGGTTTTTATGTTACGAAGTTGTACTTTGAAACCCTTGTAATTTACTGAACATAGAAAAACAAACTGTGCAAGTATTTCTAATTCTTTTTTTTGAAGGCCAAGGCTAAAAATGGAACAAATATTAATTATTGAATTTAGATAAGGGGGAGGAGGGACTCTACCGACTGAGCTATTTAATCGCACTGCAGTACAGGAAGATTTTAACTTCAAATATTACACTTGACTTCTCGAGCGTGGCGACGACTCAGTGACTCGAGTTTCCGAGTCTCTCCGTTCGTATTTGTGTACTGTTCTCCATATCTAACTGTTCGGGGCTAGTTCAGTAACTGACCCTACGCTCCCGGTCACTTCGTATAAGTTTGGAAAGCAATATCAAATAGCGATAATTTCAAGCGAGACTGACATTATTGATACGAAATGCATTGACCAATCGCCGAAAGGCGCATGAAAGGATATCCCAAAATCCTCTATTCTCGATGACATACTAAGGAGTTAGCGGTTCGGGAGAACGACGATCTATGGACAGTTTATCATATAAAGGGAAGCAAGTGGTTAAAAACGGGCGTCGATAGAGCCAATGAAGAATGTTATCTACTTGTAGTATTTCATCCACTTGTGCTTGAGCCTATTTCTTTGCAGTATGGGAATCACCGTTTTGCGCTGTCTCAACGCTGCGTGTGAAGGGCCTCCGTATCCCAGCACACACACACACACACATAACTTATGTATAACTTCTTTGCAGTGTGGGAATCACCGTTTTGCGCTGTCTCAACGCTGCGTGTGACGGGCCTCCGTATCCCAGCACACACACACACACAACTTATGCATAACTTCTTTGCAGTGTGGGAATCACCGTTTTGCGCTGTCTCAACGCTGCGTGTGACGGGCCTCCGTATCCCAGCACACACACACACACAACTTATGCATAACTTCTTTGCAGTGTGGGAATCAGCTTTTTGCGCTGTCTCAACGCTGCGTGTGACGGGCCTCCGTATCCCAGCACACACACACACACATAACTTATGCATAACTTCTTTGCAGTGTGGGAATCAGCTTTTTGCGCTGTCTCAACGCTGCGTGTGACGGGCCTCCGTATCCCAGCACACACACACACACAACTTATGCATAACTTCTTTGCAGTGTGGGAATCAGCTTTTTGCGCTGTCTCAACGCAGCGTGTGACGGCCCTCCGTATCCCAGCCAATATCAGCTTTACGTAGATGGGATGAAGAGAGGTATGGCGTCAGCAGGAATAGAGTGTGGTAAGAATAGACGAATTCCGACGGGTGTGTCGGAAACACGTGCTCCCGTCCACGAGTTTCATTCACACCCCTCGCTAGTGATTGGCCCCTAGCCCTTCCAATGTTTGGCAGAGGTTTTGAAAGAAAAGGTCACGTTTCCACAACGGAGTTATTTCCGAAAATCGTCTATTTACTGCCGTATGATACGACGAAGAATTTGCACAGGGTTCCCACAGGTAGAGAGTTTTATTTTTGTTGAACTTAAAAATCAAAGTGTTATTTTCTAAGAAGAGATCAGGAGAGTTTGTGAAATTTGAGAAGAGTTAGGAAAATGTGAGGAGATGATTTAGAGAAGCCTATGAGGAAAGTTCGGAACATTTGAACAAAGTTTCGCGAATATTGAATATTGCGATATGAAATCTTATCTTACCTTAGAATTACATTACCATACCATGAGTATGTTATCTTACCTTAACATACCTAGCCCAGTATTGGCTGATCTCTTAATCTATCCCTGAAAAAAAATGCCCTTCCCCCTTACACTAACTCAGCATACCCTACTTCAGCTTTCCTAGTTACCCCCCGCGGGTTAGGGGGAAGAATTTACCCGATGCTCCCCAGCATGTCGTAAGAGGCGACTAACGGATTCTGTTTCTCCTTTTACCCTTGTTAAGTGTTTCTTGTATCGAATATAGTCAATGTTTGTAAAGATTTTAGTCAAGCAGTATGTAAGAAATGTTAAGTCCTTTGTACTGGAAACTTGCATTCTCCCAGTAAGGTCATATATTGTACTACGTTGCAAGCCCCTGGAGCAATTTTTTGATTAGTGCTTTTGTGAACAAGAAACAATTAATTAACAAGTGGCTCTATCCCATCTCCCCCCCCCCCTTTCCCCGTCGCGATCTAACCTTCGTGGTTGAAAACGACGTTAAACACCAAATAAATAAAGAAAGAAAGCTTTCCTAGTTAATTTTCCGAATCCTTTACAATACGTCCAACCTTTCCAAACCCTACATTACCTTAACTTATCTTACCTCACTCTACCTTACACGCCCATACCTTACCTTACCTATACCTTACCCTACACATACCTTACCAGGGCTCCCCAAAGTGCGCGTCCCTGCATCCTATACGCACTAGAATATTGACGGGCGCAGTGGCGTGGTGGTAAGACGTCGGCCTCCTAATCGGAAGGTCGTGTGTTCGAATCCCGGTCGCTGCCGCCTGGTGGGTTAAAAGTGGAGATTTTTCCGATCTCCCAGGTCAACTTATGTGCAGACCTGCTAGTGACTTAACCCCCTTCGTGTGTACACGCAAGCACAAGACCAAGTGCGCACGGAAAAGATCCTGTAATCCATGTCAGAGTTCGGTGGGTTATAGAAACACAAAAATACCCAGCATGAGAGATGTTCAACGTGCGGGCTACTTCACCTGCCTTGACCTCTCACCAATTCATTGTAAAGCGCTTGGAGAACGTCAAGCGCTCTATAAATCTCCCATATTATTATTATTATAGAAGCCGAAAACACATGCTAGAAATTGATGGAGGGGGTAGCACTAAACTTTATAAGAGAGGGTTCACGGACGCACTAAATTTCCTTTTTACATTTAGTCAAGTTTTGACTAAATGTTTTAACATAGAGGGGGAATCGAGACGAGGTCGTGGTGTATGTATGTGTGTATGTATGTATGTATGTGTGTGTGTGTGTGTGTGTGTCTGTCTGTCTGTGCGTGTGTGTGTGTAGAGCGATTCAGACCAAACTACTGGACCGATCTTTATGAAATTTGACATGAGAGTTCCTGGGAATGATATCCCCGGACGTTTTTTTCTTTTTTTCGATAAATACCTTTGATGACGTCATATCCGGTTTTTTGTAAAAGTTGAGGCGGCACTGTCACACCCTCATTTTTCAATCAAATTGATTGAAATTTTGGCCAAGCAATCTTCGACGAAGGCCGGACTTCGGTATTGCATTTTAGCTTGGTGGCTTAAAAATTAATTAATGACTTTGGTCATTAAAAATCTGAAAATTGTAAAAAAAAATTGTTTTTATAAAACGATCTAAATTTACGTTCATCTTATTCTTCATCATTTTCTGATTCCAAAAACATATAAATATGTTATATTTGGATTAAAAACAAGCTCTGAAAATTAAAAATATAAAAATTATGATCAAAATTAAATTTTCGAAATCAACTTAAAAACACTTTCATCTTATTCCTTGTCGGTTCCTGATTCCAAAAACATATAGATATGATATGTTTGGATTAAAAACACGCTCAGAAAGTTAAAACGAAGAGAGGTACAGAAAAGCGTGCTATCCTTCTCAGCGCAACTACTACCCCGCTCTTCTTGTCAATTTCACTGCCTTTGCCACGAGCGGAGACTGACGATGCTACGAATATACGGTCTTGCTGAAAAATTGCATTGCGTTCAGTTTCATTCTGTGAGTTCGACAGCTTGACTAAATGTTGTATTTTCGCCTTACGCGACTTGTTTTAGACTGCAATCGTCAGATATTGTACACAGGACACTATGCGTGGACACAATGTTTTACAAGTACACCGGGACTTTCCGGCTTTTGGACCTTTGGTAACCCCTAAAATTATGCAGTGGGGGTCCATGGACCCTTTATAAATTGAAAGTGGACGTCCCGGGACCCCCTAGGGCCGGCGTCCGTGTACCTTACCTGCCTTTACCTTACTTTATCTTACCATACCTGACGTACATTAAGCGTACCATTCCTTGACTTACCTTACCATATCATACCTTTATTGACCTTACCTTACTGTACCTCAATCAACCTTACCTTACTGTACCTTTATTTGCATTATCTTACCTTAACTTACCTTTCCTTAATGTACCTCACCTCATTGTACCTTACCTTACCTGACGTGCCGTATTTAATCGTACCATTCCTTACCTTACCGTATCATACCTTTATTGACCTTACTTTACTCTACCTTTATGTACGTTATCTTACCTTCATTTACCTTTCCTTACCGTACCTCACCTCACCTTACCTCACCTCACCTCACCTCACCTCACCTCACCTCACCTCACCTCACCTCACCTCACCTCACCTCACCTCACCTTACCTAACCTTACCTTACATTATACACTCACCATACATTACCTTACCTTATTTTATTTTTGCAGATTATCCCGCGGCTGGGGCTGGCAGTCTTCAGGCGTGGACACTGGTCATCGTGCTGGTCACTGCTGTTGGCCTTCTCGTCCGAGGATGACTGACCATACCCCCAGCTGTTTTCCTTCATTTCGTCTGCCTTCATGTTTCAAACGTGTTTTCATTTGTTTTGTTATTTTGCTTTTTGTTTGATTGCTTTTTTGCTTGCTTTTTATATTTAGTCAAGTTTTGACTAAATATTTTAACATCGAGGGGGAATCGAAACGAGGGTCGTGGTGTATGTGCGTGTGTGTGTCTGTCTGTGTGTGTGTGTAGAGCGATTCAGACTAAACTACTGGACCGATCTTTATGAAATTTGACATGAGAGTTCCTGGGTATGAAATCCCCGAACGTTTTTTTCATTTTTTTGATAAATGTCTTTGATGGCGTCATATCCGGCTTTTCGTGAAAGTTGAGGCGGCACTGTCACGCCCTCATTTTTCAACCAAATTGGTTGAAATTTTGGTCAAGTAATCTTCGACGAAGCCCGGACTTCGGTATTGCATTTCAGCTTGGTGGCTTAAAAATTAATTAATGACTTTGGTCATTAAAAATCTGAAAATTGTAAAAAAAAATAAAAATTTATAAAACGATCCAAATTTACGTTCATCTTATTTTCCATCATTTTCTGATTCCAAAAACATATAAATATGTTATATTTGGATTAAAAACAAGCTCTGAAAATTAAATATATAAAAATTATTATCAAAATTAAATTGTCGAAATCAATTTAAAAACACTTTCATCTTATTCCTTGTCGGTTCCTGATTCCAAAAACATATAGATATGATATGTTTGGATTAAAAACACGCTCAGAAAGTTAAAACAAAGAGAGGTACAGAAAAGCGTGCTATCCTTCTTAGCGCAACTACTACCCCGCTCTTCTTGTCAATTTCACTGCCTTTGCCATGAGCGGTGGACTGACGATGCTACGAGTATACGGTCTTGCTGAAAAATGGCATTGCGTTCAGTTTCATTCTGTGAGTTCGACAGCTACTTGACTAAATATTGTATTTTCGCCTTACGCGACTTGTTTTTATATTTAGTCAAGTTTTGACTAAATATTTTAACGTAGAGGGGGGAATCGAGACGAGGGTCGTGGTGTATGTGTGTGTGTGTGTGTGTGTGTGTGTGTCTGTCTGTCTGTGTGTGTGTGTAGAGCGATTCAGACTAAACTACTGGACCGATCTTTATGAAATTTGACATGAGAGTTCCTGGGTATGAAATCCCCGAACGTTTTTTTCATTTTTTTGATAAATGTCTTTGATGACGTCATATCCGGCTTTTCGTGAAAGTTGAGGCGGCACTGTCACGCCCTCATTTTTCAACCAAATTGGTTGAAATTTTGGTCAAGTAATCTTCGACGAAGCCCGGGGTTCGGTATTGCATTTCAGCTTGGTGGCTTAAAAATTAATTAATGACTTTGGTCATTAAAAATCGGAAAATTGTAAAAAAAAATAAAAATTTATAAAACGCTCCAAATTTACGTTTATCTTATTTTCCATTATTTGCTGATTCCAAAAACATATAAATATGTTATATTCGGATTAAAAACAAGCTCTGAAAATTAAATATATAAAAATTATTATCAAAATTAAATTGTCGAAATCAATTTAAAAACACTTTCATCTTATTCCTTGTCGGTTCCTGATTCCAAAAACATATAGATATGATATGTTTGGATTAAAAACACGCTCAGAAAGTTAAAACAAAGAGAGGTACAGAAAAGCGTGCTATCCTTCTTAGCGCAACTACTACCCCGCTCTTCTTGTCAATTTCACTGCCTTTGCCATGAGCGGTGGCCTGACGATGCTACGAGTAAAATGGCATTGCGTTCAGTTTCATTCTGTGAGTTCGACAGCTACTTGACTAAATATTGTATTTTCGCCTTACGCGACTTGTTTTTACGTTCACACGCTGATTTTTATTTAGTTTTTCCTTTTCCGAAGCTAAAGATTGTTTGTTTGTTTCTTATTCATTTTATGTTCTATAATATCCCAATGCTTTTTTTTTGGGGGGGGGGGGGGGGGGGGGGGGGGGGGGGGGGGGAGGTTCTCATCTGAAAATAAATCTTGCCAATCATCACCAAGATACATCTTTTCACCTCAATATATTCTCTTTTTCCTCAATTGAGTTTCTAGTAATCCATGTCAGGGTTCGGTGGGTTATAAGAAACACGAAAATACCAAACATGCATCACCCGAAAGCGGCGTATGACTGCCTATAAAAGGCGGGGTAAAAAGGGTCATACAGGTAAAAAAACCTACTGGTGCCAAAAAAACACACACGAGTGTTTATGGGATCGTTTCAGCCCACGAAAAAGATAAAAAGAAGATTTACTTGTTCAACAAGATGTAGATCTTTGATATTTGGTAGAATTTGGTAGATTTTGCGCACTTTTTTTTCTTTCTTGCTTCCTTTCTCTGATTTATTTTCTTGCCCTTACCTTACACTACTTTACGGCTTACCCTACCCTACCTTACCTTACACTACTTTACCTTACACTACCTTACCTTACCCTACCTTACACTACCTTACCTTACCCTACCTTACCCTACCTTACCTTACCCTACCCTACCTTACCTTAACTTACCTTACAGTACCTTACCTTTCTTTACCCTACCTTATCTTACCATACCTTACACTACCTTACCTTACACTACCTTACCTTACACTACCTTACCTTACACTACCTAACCTTACCCTACCTTACCCTACCTTACCTTACCCTACCTTACCTTACCCTACCTTACCTTACCTTACCCTACCTTACCTTACCCTGCCTTACCTTACACTACCTTACCTTACACTAC
>NC_090256.1:77426903-77536903 GCF_037325665.1 Littorina saxatilis | reverse complement strand
GTACCATATTTACACGAGTTTTTTTTTAAAAATATTGAACTGCGAGCGAAAGCGAGCTGTTCACTATTTGAAAAAGCAACGAGTGTAAATCTGGTACGAAACAGCAAGCCATGTAGTATTCTGTTTATCCTACATACTGTACTTACGTGTATTTTACTGAAAATGTCCTGCAGTCGAGACAGCTAAATTGAAGACGCTTGTTTTGGAACCTCGATCTCTTCTAAAGCCTCGTGCAATCTATCGCGTCAAAGCAAAGAAACGTCACTCTGAAAGTGTGGCGTGACGTGTTAGTTCTAAAGATTCATCGAGGGTAATTAGCGAGCGCAAATGTTGTTTCTAATTCTATACTGACGTTTGTCTCGGTGACTTTGGCACCATAAGCAGTGGAAAAAACAGGTCCCTAGGCCTGCCAGACTTGCTTGACATGACCTCATTTACATGATATACACACGTGTGATTTGAACGATTATTATCTCACGGGTGTCTCTCTCACGTATGTAGGATAAAACACATTAACATGCTTCCATTTGAAACTTCGAGGTCGTCATCGGGGATTGACGCCCGACCAAAGCTAATTGAAGCCCGACGGAGCGAAGCGACGGAGGGCTTCAATTAGACTTTGGGAGGGCGTCAATCCCCGATGATGACCGAGAAGTTTCAAGTGGAAGCATGTTAATGTTATTGTAATTCAATCTGACGACGATCTCTTTCCTGCTTTCATGCGATGGTAAACAGACAGAATTGGTTCTGTTCTGTTCACACACTACTTTCAGTCCACCTTCCTGCAAGGGTCAAGTCCCTATTCCTATCTTGTCGCTCTGCTCCTGTTTTGTTTTCTTTCACATACATTTTCCCTTTTTCTGGACAGCAAACTCTAAAACACATTCTTTTCATCACAAAAGCGACCTTTGGAATTGACTGACGTAGTCCGGAAGAATTCATGCATCAACCTACGTCACGTATTCGACGTCATCACTTCGCATACCTTATGGTCTCGGTATTTCGTTGGCCTTCATATTTCCTACTTGTAAAATGACCCTCAAAGCTAACCGAGACTAGTTGAGGTTGTATCAATGTGCCTCGCCAGCAGGTGTTTTTTTTAGCGAGTGGTTATCGACAATTAATGACCGGTAATTTTTAATGAGTTGGGGCATTCTGACCAATCACATGATCTGTTTCATTAAAACGCCAACTTGATTGAATTACAATGTGTAATTATTAATGTTCGCTTGAGAAACACTGTGTAAACGGGTTTTTACATTTAGTCAAGTTTTGACTAAATGTTTTAACATAGGGGGAATCGAGACGAGGGTCGTGGTGTATGTGTGTGTGTCTGTGCGTGTGTGTGTGTGTAGAGCGATTCAGACCAAACTACTGGACCGATCTTTATGAAATTTTACATGAGAGTTCCTGGGAATAATATCCCCGGACATTTTTCTTTTTTTCGATAAATACCTTTGATGACGTCATATCCGACTTTTTGTAAAAGTTGAGGCGGCACTGTCACACCCTCATTTTTCAATCAAATTGATTGAAAATTTGGCCAAGCAATCTTCGACAAAGGCCAGACTTCGGTATTGGTGGCTTAAAAATTAATTAATGACTTTGGTCATTAAAAATCTGAAAATTGTAAAAAACAAAAAAAAATATAAAACGATCCAAATTTACGTTCATTTTATTCTTCATCATTTTCTGATTCCAAAAACATATAAATATGTTACATTTGGATTAAAAACAAGCTCTGAAAATTAACAATATAAAAATTATGTTCAAAATTAAATTTTCCAAATCAATTTAAAAACACTTTCATCTTATTCCTTGTCGGTTCCTGATTCCAAAAACATATAGATATGATATGTTTGGATTAAAAACACGCTCAGAAAGTTAAAACGAAGAGAAGTACAGAAAAGCGTGCAATCCTTCTCAGCGCAACTACTACCCCGCTCTTCTTGTCAATTTCACTGCCTTTGCCACGAGCGGTGGACTGACGATGCTACGAGTATACGGTCTTGCTGAAAAATTGTATTGCGTTCAGTTTCATTCTGTGAGTTCGACAGCTTGACTTGTTTTTACACCCCCGGTATAGGGGTGTGTATAGGTTTCGCTCGATGTGTTTGTTTGTTTGTTTGGGTGTGTGTTTGTGTTCGCATATAGATCTCAAGAATGAACGGACCGATCGTCACCAAACTTGGTGAACAGGTTCTATACATTCCTGAGACGGTCCTTACAAAAATTGGGACCAGTCAAACACACGGTTAGGGAGTTATTGGTGGATTAAGATTCTACAAGGACTTATAGCGGGACATATTAATGGTCAAAGGGAAATAACCTTCTCAGTTGGTGGCAGTGAGAATGGTTATTTCCCTTTGACCAACGGGGGTGTTTTTCCTACCTCGGAGGAATTTCTTGTTTCTTATAAGGAAGATATGTTATTATTATTCGACGTAAGTTGTTCACGATCTTTGGTAGTTTGAATGTAGCGCTCGGGTACATTGACATGTTGTTGTTTTAGCAAGATGAATTCAATCTGGACCCTGTCCTACGTGAACCCCACTTTACAAATCTTTGTGCGCAGAGTGTCAGAAGAAGAAGAAACGAGCGAGAGTCAAAGGTGTTGTTGTTCGACCGATTCTATCAAACGATATTGAGGCATTACACGTAATGCCTGGTTTCATTTAATGCCTGTAACATGTTTCAGGCATTACGTGTAATGCCTGACAATGATTTTCAGGCTTTACACGTAATGCCTGGTATTTTTAGGCATTACGTGTAATGCCGCCTAATGGTCACAGGCATTAGCCTACGCGTAATGCCTGAACTTAATGCCTGTAACGTACATATATACTATTTTCTCAGAGTAACTAACACAGATAATGACCTGTACCTTCCTCAGTAAATAACAATGGCAGCTGTGTTTAATACAGTTCTAATTGAGTCCGACGTACCTACGTGGTTCGACAGTAAGATACAATAACAGTCCGGGCTTGATATACACGTGACCTGGTGGTATAAGCTTAATCTCCGACTGTGAAGCATTCATGGATCAATAGTTTTACCTGTGACGCTCTACCCCCTTCCTGAAACTAGAACCTGTTATGACAGTAAAGTAGGTGGTCGACCAGTTACGACCAAGCAGTTGTTGTGATTAATTAATCAGCTTATTTTCCATTGCCTGTAAGAGACAAAGGGCAAGAATCTTCTTTTCAAAAACCTAGACAGGGATCCATTAAGCCACACACATTGTGTCCATCAAAAGACGTTTGTTCAGAACATGTCCCAGTTTTTGTCAATGTTGCGAGAGAGAGAAAGAGAGAGAGAGAGAGAGAGAGAGAGAGAGAGAGAGAGAGAGAGAGAGAGAGAGAGAGAGAGAGAGAGAGAGAGAGAAAGTGAGAGAGAGAGAGAGGAGGAACAGACAGAAAAAGAGAGGTAGATTGAGAGAGGGGGAAAACAAAAGAGAGGTTGACTTGGTTGTGTTTTTGTTTTGTTTGGTTTTCTATTTCTTTTTCTCCCTACAATCTATATGGCTATCTGGGACCGATTCAAGTTTGTTTCTGTTCTCAGTTTACATGGCAGTCTCCATGCTTCAAAATAATGTTGCTATTAAAGGCACAGTGCGCCTCCCGTAAACCATCACAGATACTATCAGGCTTTTACACACAGTACAAACACCCTTCCATTTGAACGCTCACCAAACGGGAACATCCTAGGTGCCCTAAAGAGCAAGCAATTTTCAAAGACTTGATTTTGCGGATTGTGTCAGAGACAATCGGACCGTGGTGCGTTTTGGCGCTAGACCTAACTTTTAAAATCTCAATAATAAATTGACAGCTTGTTACACAAACATTCTTAAATCATAAAAGATTTTTTTTCATCAAGAAAAGATCAGTACAATTCGAAGTTTTGAAAGTTTGAAAAAAGAAACGCCCGGAAGCAGGGTCACGCAAGGTCGTGGTTCTCGTAGCAGACGACGGTTTATGTCTATCGCCAGTTCCTCTGAACAGTCAAAAGCCATCGCGAGAGTTCTTGTGAACTAAGCGGGTGTTTGTTTCGTGCATAGTCAGAGGTACATAATAACGTGCTATTGCAGATAAGCTCACAGCGAGTCGCATTCAAATTACTAACTGACGACTGCATTGTGAAAAAGGGAAACTGGATCACACGGGTTCACGATGGCTCAGGGGTAAGATAAACCACGCAAAAATAAATTCTTTGAAAATTGCTCGCTCTTTACGGAGGGCACCTAGGATGTTCTCAAGCGGTGAGTGTTTAAATGAAAGGGTGTTTGTACTGTAAAAGCCTGACAGTACTGTTTACGGGAGGCTTACTGTGCCTTTAAAGTAGAAATGTAGTAAGCTAGGGTACGGTGTTCCAGCTTGTCCTTTAAAGGTTTGGTGGGGTTTTTTCACTCTCGACGCGCGTTATACTTTTCCGTTTGTTTGGTTGTTGTTTCATTTGTATTTGTTTTGTTGTTGTTGTTGTTTGTTTTGTGTGTTGATTTTTTGTGTGCGCGAGTACTAACTCTCCGCTCCTTGTCATTTTTCAAAAACTAATGAGGCAAAGCAGGCGCATCAAAAGAACGAAATTCTCAACTAACAAACAGAAAGAAACATTGAATTCGCAACGTATGGGGGTTGGTAACAGATCCCACTACTCAGTTTACCCGCTCAAACGCGGTCGAGCAGTACCGTGACTATTTTCTCTCGCTCGTCGGATCGCCTACTGCTCCCCACCACCTCCAGTTCATTAGTGCCGGACTTCAGTGGTGTTGACAGTTTGTGTGGCCGCGCGGTGGATCATATTGCAGAGGGTTCTTCACTAAAAGTACACACAGCGGATGGACAAATATTGAACGTCAGGGATCAGAGACTGGATCTTAGTGTCAAAACGTTTTGTGAGATAGCCGCACTGGCGGGAACAAATGAAGGTAAGGAAAATAAAACAATGTCATTGGTTTGGAATATATGTGTGATATGTGTGATATCTAGGACCGATGGAGTGAAGATGCAAATAACTACAAAGAAAAGCAAACAAACACTGCTATATTCACCAGTATGGATATTCTGATAGCGAGACGTCCGCCGCTGACAATAAAACTGGAAAACTAGCAAAACAACTGAAGCTGAGAAACTGTCTTTGTCCTGTGATTTTCTCTATTGACATAAACTCCATGTAGCCTAAAAGCGATTGGAAACAACGCTACTAATAAATATTTCCGGAGTAAATTTTATTTCAATGAAGTTATTACAACTGCTCTCAAAAACTCCTCAGTTGAAATTAACGAATACTGTGAACGTTTCTCAGACAAGAATAAAACAAGTCGCGTAAGGCGAAAATACAACATTTAGTCAAGTAGCTGTCGAACTCACAAAATGAAACTGAACGCAATGCAACGCAGCAAGACCGTATACTCGTAGTCCACCGCTCACGGCATAGGCAGTGAAATTGACAAGAAGAGCGGGGTAGTAGTTGCGCTGGGAAGGATAGCACGCTTTTCTGTACCTCTCTTCGTTTTAACTTTCTGAGCGTGTTTTTAATCCAAACATATCATATCTATATGTTTTTGGGATCAGGAACCGACAAGGAATAAGATGAAAGTGTTTTTAAATTGATTTGGAAAATTTAATTTTGATAATAATTTTTATATATTTAATTTTCAGAGCTTGTTTTTAATCCAAATATAACAAATTTATATGTTTTTGGAATCAGCAAATGATGGAAAATAAGATAAACGTAAATTTGGATCGTTTTATAAAAAAAATTTTTTTTTAACAATTTTCCGATTTTTAATGACCAAAGTCATTAATTAATTTTTAAGCCACCACGCTGAAATGCAATACCGAAGTCCGGGCTTTGTCGAACATTACCCGACCAAAATTTCAACCAGTTTGGTTGAAAAATGAGGGCGTGACAGTGCCGCCTCAACTTTCACGAAAAGCCGGATATGACGTCATCAAAGACATTTATCAAAAAAATGAAATAAACGTCTGAGGATATCATACCCAGGAACTGTCATGTCAAATTTCATAAAGATCGGTCCAGTAGTTTAGTCAGAATCGCTCTACACACACACACACACACACACACAGACAGACACACACACACACACACGCACATACACCACGACCCTCGTCTCGATTCCCCCCTCTACGTTAAAACATTTAGTCAAAACTTGACTAAATGTAAAGAGTCGCGTACAGGACCACTTTTAAAAGAGATATTTCTTAGTTTAAAGGTTACAGATGAAGTTTACAATGTAGACATTACCACAAGGAACTCTTCAGAGTTTCTATCCAACCTAATGGCTTATCTCTTTGTAGCTAAAATAATCTGAAACTGAAGTCTTTTGTCTCGTGTCCTTGTTACTAAACATTTCTAATAATTATGTAAATTTATTGTGCGTGCGTGCGTCCGTGCATATCTGCGCGCGCGCGCGTCAGTGTGTGCCGGTGCGTGTGTGTGTGTGTGTGTGTGTGTGTGTGTGTTTCTGCGTGCGTGTGTGTTTCGTGTGTGTATGTGTGTGTGTGTGTGTGTGTGTGTGTGTGTGTGTGTGTGTGTGTGTGTGTGCGTACGTGCGCGCGTGCGTGTAGAGTATTTATGATGATCGAAACAAGTTCAAAGGGCCTTATATATAGTCTTCAGTCATTGAGCAGGTTAAAAAATCTGTAATTCGAATTCTCCTTTCGAGCACAAGTCAAAGTTCTCCCTTCCCGTTGTGTGACAATATCATCGTTCCTTATAGACGAGCAATAAACATGGCTCTAAGGCCGATTTTAAGGCACGGGAGGTACTCCCGAGCAAATTTGGTTTCATTTGACAGACAAATGCATATAGTCTTTGAAACAACTTTTCTTGGTACCCAAAAGTGGCAGCAGCTATACGCAATATTAAGACAAAGTAGCCTAGTTTTTTTGAAAAATGCACTTCAGAAAAAACCCACTATAAGCTGTCTGCATGGGTAGAACCAGAGTTCTTGTTTTCGGAACTACTGCCACATGTGCTTAGAAGGATTTCACTTAGCGCTCCTTTGTTATACTTGACCTGTTTATACATCCCTTTGATCCTCACCCATGTTCAAAGGCCCAGGTATGACCTCTGGAATGATGTAACCGGGGTAAGAATAATGTACACGCAGAAGACATTGTCGGTCAGAGACCCGTTGTGACAACCAAGACTCAGTGTGTACTTACAAGAAACCTCTCCGAGGCAAACATACGCCGGCGGTCAAAATTGGCAAAATAATAAGTAAGTAAGCAAGCCAAGCCGGGTGGGCAGTTTTTGATATATTCCTGGGGACAACAGACAGGTAGTATTTTTAAGTGGGTGTACCCGAGGGAAATTGGCAAATAAGTAAGTAAGCAAGCCAAGCCGGGTGGGCAGTTTTTACATTTAGTCAAGTTTTGACTAAATGTTTTAACATAGAGGGGGGAATCGAGACGAGGGTCGTGGTGTATGTGTGTGTGTGTGTGTGTGTGTGTGTGTGTGTGTGTGTGTATGTGTGTGTGTGTGTGTGTGTCTGTGTGTGTGTGTGTAGAGCGATTCAGACTAAACTACTGAGCCGATCTTTATGAAATTTGACATGAGAGTTCCTGGGTATGATATCCCCGGACGTTTTTTTCATTTTTTCGATAAATACCTTTGATGACGTCATATCCGGCTTTTTTGTAAAAGTTGAGGCGGCACTGTCACACCCTCATTTTTCAATTAAATTGATTGAAATTTTGGCAAAGCAATCTTCGACGAAGGCCGGGGTTTGGTATTGCATTTCAGCTTGGTGGCTTAAAAACTAATGAGTGAGTTTGGTCATTAAAAATCGGAAACTTGTAATTAAAAATATTTTTTATTAAACGATCCAAAAACAATTTCATCTTATTCTTCGTCATTTTCTGATTCCAAAAACATATACATATGTTATATTTGGATTAAAAACAATCTCTGAAAATTAAAAATATAAAAATTATGATCAAAATTAAATTTCCGAAATCGATTTAAAAACTATTTCATCTTATTCCTTGTCGGTTCCTGATTCCAAAAACATATAGATATGATATGTTTGGATTAAAAACACGCTCAGAAAGTTAAAACGAAGAGAGGTACAGTAAAGCGTGCTATGAAGCACAGCGCAACCGCTGCCGCGCCAAACAGGCTCGTCACTTTCACTGCCTTTTGCACTAGCGGCGGACTACGTTCAGTTTCATTCTGTGAGTTCCACAGCTTGACTAAATGTAGTAATTTCGCCTTACGCGACTTGTTGATATACTCCTTGTGACAGCAGACAGGTAGTGTTGTTTAGTGGGTGTACCCGAGGAAAATTGGCTAATAAGTAAGTTTGCGAAGCCGGATGGGCAGTTTCATCAAACAAAGTGTGTGGTTTCATTTCTACTCTAAGAAGTAATGTATCGAAAAGTGCTTTCCGCAAAACATCTCAGACTAGTAGGCTGAAGGCGGTGCTGGCGGGGGTGGGTGGTGTGTGGGACTGGGGGTGGGGTGGGGTTCGCTTAATGAAATATGGCCATGGGTTTACTTTCACACTATGTGGAGCAAGATTTGGGAAAAGCCACAAGATCAACAGTGATTGGGTATATTACACCGAAAGGGTTGGGTCTCCAGAAATATTGGAAGGTACAGTGGGACACGGCAAGAAAAGGAGGTAAAATTATGTTGCTTGTTCTTTTAGAGAGTAAATTGACAGCGTTGCTCTTGTTACATACGTTGTCAGTGTGTGTCAATCAAGATCTGCTGGATCAACCGTGAATGAATTAGGTAGAAAACACTGAAAGGGTTGGGTCTCCAGAATTGTAGGTATAGTAAGTCAAAGCAGGAAAGGGGTCGGGTAAAACTTGTCTGTTTGTGGAGTTTGTTTGTTTGTTTGTTCGTTCATGGGCTGAAACTCTCACGGCTTTTACGTGTATGACCGTTTTTACCCCGCCATTTAGGCAGCCATACGCCGCTTTCGGAGGAAGCATGCTGGGTATTTTCGTGTTTCTATAACCCACCGAACTCTGACATGGATTACAGGATCATTTTCGTGCGCACTTGGTCTTGTGCTTGCGTGTACACACGGGGGTGTTCGGACACCGAGGAGAGTCTGCACACAAAGTTGACTCTGAGAAATAAATCTCTCGCCGAACGTGGGGACGAACTCACGCTGACAGCGGCCAACAGGCTGGATACAAATCCAGCGCGCTACCGACTGATCTACATCCCCGCTCGGTTTGTGGAGTAAATTGACAGCGTTGTTCGTGTCACATACCTTGTCAATGTGTGTCAATTAAGATCAATAGTATCACTGAAAGGGTTGGGTCTCCAGTAAGTCAAAGCAGGAAAGGGGTCAGGTAAAACTTGTCTGTTTGAAGAGTAAATTGACAGCGATGTTCGTGTCACACACATTGTCAATAAGCTGTGAGACTTCAAGAGTATAGTCCAGGGCCGCTTGGCACCAGAAAAAAGGGGGTTACGAGGAATTGTCTTGTCGGCCCGCACCAGAAAAAGGGTGTTACGAGGAATTGTCTTGTCGAAGACTTAAGCAACATGTCAGCGTTGGTACCAGAAAAAGGGGGTTACTAACAATTATCTTGTCGAAGACTACGCAACGTGTCAGCGCTGGCACAAAAAAAAAGGGGGTTACGAGGAATTGTCTTGTTGAAGACTGAATAGCTCGTCAGCGTTAATTGTTCCTGTTAAAGACCTTGTCAGTGTTTGAGGGTACCTCGTGCCTGCCCTGAGTACTTAACATCACGCCCTTGTCGTAATGTCAACTCGTCTGTGGCCGTGGTGTTTAGGAGTAAGTAATCAGCTTAGGTTCCAGAACATGTGGTCTATGCCCGCTGCCAGATCGGGTCAAAGTGGGTCTACCGATCAATGCGCAGCCAGGCTTAAAATCCTTCAGCAAACAGAGAGAAAAAAAATGCTAAAGATTTCTACAGGTGTACCGACCACGAGGCTAAAAAACGGTGTGTAAACCAACTCATATGTGTGATTACTACAGAAGTGTATAGTGGTAATTATAGTGTTGCTCTTCTGTGAAGGCCACGGTAAAATATTAGTTCGTCCTGGATATCGGATGGAATGACTGGTTTGACTCAAGTCTTTTTTGTGTGATTATTTTTGTGAGAGGAATTACGAGCTTATAACTGTGACGAGGTGACATCTTCCTTGGCAGTGGTAAAGCAACACCAGTCCTTGTTTTGACAAGATTTATGGTAAACTTAAAGCATTGCAGGCGTCAAGAAAGTGTAATGAGTGTGACTCTGGCCGGGAAAAGTGTATTCGTTTGTTTGGTAAGCGTTAACATATCTTGCACACGCACGCACGCACGCACACGCACACGCACACAAACACACACACACACACACACACACATACACTCACACATACACACACACACACACACATGCACGCACGCACGCACACAAACACACACACACACACACACACACACACACACACAAACACACAAACACACACACACACACACACAGATTACTAGGTATTGAATACAATTTTGATTCGTCGTATGTTTGACATTTGGTTTTTTGTTCAATGTCGTCCTCAGATGATGTCGCCCACTTACGCAGCAAATTGATTTTGGCATCGACCGGAAGTTTTAGCAAAGCATCCACGATGACACAGGCGTTGGAACATGTGATTGACGTCATCTCACGTCAGACTTCTGCCCGTTCTGAGGCTGACGTCAGTGGAACCTTGCCATGGTTACGTCGTCGTACAGAGCTGATGGCACAGCTGAATAAAGGTCAGTGACAGCATCAAATTACATGTATTCAGTGTAAATGATTGTGCTCTCTCTCTTCCTTCCTCGGTCTCTGTCTCTCTTTCTCTGTCTCTCTGTCGCGCGCGCGTACGTTTGTGCTTTTGCGTGTATATTTGTATGTGTGTCTGTGCGCTGTGTACAAGTGGAATGATGTTGTTATGCCGTAACACCCTGGCCAAACCTATCATCATTTACAAAATGGTCGACACTGCGAGAAGGCATCTTTATCAATCAATCAATCAATATGAAGCTTATATCGCGCGTATTCCGTGGGTACAGTTCTAAGCGCAGGGATTTTTTATTTAAAATTTTTTTTATGCAATTTATATCGCGCACATATTCAAGGCGCAGGGATTTATTTATGCCGTGTGAGATGGAATTTTTTTTACACAATACATCACGCATTCACATCGGCCAGCAGATCGCAGCCATTTCGGCGCATATCCTACTTTTCACGGCCTATTATTCCAAGTCACACGGGTATTTTGGTGGACATTTTTATCTATGCCTATACAATTTTGCCAGGAAAGACCCTTTTGTCAATCGTGGGATCTTTAACGTGCACACTTCAACGTAGTGTACACGAAGGGACCTCGGTTTTTCGTCTCATCCGAAAGACTAGCACTTGAACCCACCACCTAGGTTAGGAAAGGGGGGAGAAAATTGCTAACGCCCTGACCCAGGGTCGAACTCGCAACCTCTCGCTTCCGAGCGCAAGTGCGTTACCACTCGGCCACCCAGTCTCGGCATCTTTAAACATGATGCCCTCTTGGTTCCATCGTCTCCTGTAAAGCCAGCAACGGAATTGCAATGCTGTTCGACATCTGCGGAGAAAACACTTTACCTTTTTATACTTCCATGCACTCTGAACAATTCAGCCATAGGGCACTGGTACTAGACAACCTGTGAACACCTCTTGGAACATTGGCCTGAATGTTTGCGTTCATTTATTCAATGTCTTGGATCTTTTTAAACTCTGAACGCCTAGTCTTTTACTGCTATTGATACTGGCTCGCTAGGTGTGAATATGACACAGGTAGGTACACGCTCAATTAAAAAAGCATACAAAGAAGCAATACTAGGGCGGACACACACCGATGAAGACAATGCAGAGTGAAAGGCATGGACGCAGATGTATGTGCGTGCGTGCGTGCGTGCGTGCGTGCGTGCGTGCGTGCGTGCGTGCGTGCGTGCGTGCGCGTGCGTGTGTGTTGGTGTGCGCGCGCGCGCGCGCGCGCGTGTGTGTGTGTGTGTGTGTGTGTGTGTGTGTGTGTGTGTGTGTGTGTGTGCGTGCGTGTGTGTGTGTGTCTGTGCCTGTGTGTATATATGTATCTGTATGTCTGTGTTTGTGAATCCGAGCGTGCGAACGTGCATGTTTGGGTATTTGTGCATAGTAGGACGAAAGGATAGGCAGACACACATAAAGCATTTTTTTGGGTGCGTATGTTGTCCTGTTGTTACTGGTGTTGTCTGCGTTGACGGGCACTGATTGTGTAAAGGAAGTTTTTCGTGTTACGTTGCAGGCACCGTCGTTCAACTGGTACGTAACTGCGGCTACCAGTCAGCAGAACGTGATGACGTCATTATCCAGCAAGGCGAAGTAGGAGAACGGTATGGATGACGTTATTTAGCTGCTAATGCACATAATAATTATGACCCTGAAGAATAAGTGTTTACAAAATAATCAAAATTCAAAAAAATCGTTGTATTATTTTTAAATCGTTTCCTGGGTCAGCTTGATTCAGTTAATCCAATCATTTTCCATTCGTAGGGTGGAAAAACACCCCTGAAACAAACAGGCAGTTAAAATCTTAAAACTGTTATCTTCTAGATCTCTTATTGTATCACACTTCATTTTATCTTACAAGATGTACATGATCTTGACAGTATCAAGGCGTACATTGATTTCTTTTTATCCTATTTCATCTTATCTCACGCAATGTCCTTAATCCCTCGCGACGCAGTAACTCGGTGTGCATTGGTCTTATCTCACGGTAAATGTTTCTTATCTTATCTTATCTTATCTTTCGAGATGGACATCACCCACAAAAAAAGTAACGTATCTATATACTGTTCAAAAAAAGAAACGCATAGTTGCTACTTGCCAAATTTGTTTTATTTTTCGAAAAAATTAACAGAAAATCCAATATTTAGATTATTTGTTTGAAATTTGGTATGGACACAGTTCATTTGCATCTTCAAATCAATCAGTCAATCAATACGATTGGGTGCCGAGGCTGTCAAGTCAGTAGGGGGTGTGACTGCCTTGAGCAGCAACAACTGCCCGGCACCTTCTGGGCATGGACTGGATCAGATGCCGGATATCTTGCTGTGGGATGGTGTCCCACTCCTCCTGAAGTGCCTGCAATAGATCGCGGTGATTTGCCGGCGCTTCTTCTCGCCTGCGCACACGTCTGTCCAATTCATCCCAGAGGTGTTCTATCGGGTTCATGTCTGGCGACATGGATGGCCAGGGAAGCACCTGGACATGGTGGTCGGTGAGGAACTGGGTGGTGAGTCGTGCTGTGTGCGGGCGAGCGTTGTCCTGCTGGAATATGGCATCCTGGTCAGCCAGAAGAGGAAGGGCGTGTGGGCGCAGAATTTCCTCCACGTATCGCTGGGCAGTTATGCGCCCTTGGACGTGCACCAGGGTGCTCCTTCCAGCGGTATTGATCGCCCCCCACACCATGACGCCTCCACCACCATGAACGGGTGCCTCATCCACACAGTTGGGCGCGTAACGTTCGTTTACTCTCCGGTAGACCCTCCTCCGACCATCATGTCGCTGGAGCAGGAAATAGGACTCGTCGCTGAACCACACGTGTCTCCAGTGATTCCGGACGGTCCAGCGAAGGTGCTGGTTGCCCCACTGCACTCGGTTCTGGCGATGGCGGCGGGTGAGGACAGCTCCTCTGTGAGGTCTGCGAGCTCTCAAACCAGCTTCATGCAGGCGGTTCCGCACGGTCTGGTCCGATAATCGGTGTGGCCCGGGGAGAGCCTGGACAGAAGATGAGGCCGACAGGAAACGATTCCGGAGGTGGCGGAGCCGTATGAAGCGGTCGTGAGCAGCAGTTGTCGCCCTTGGTCTTCCCGCTCGTGGCAAGTCAGCAACGGAGCCAGTGGCTTGAAACCTGACCCACAGTCTACTGATGGTGCTCTGGGACACGTGGAAGTGCCTGGCGATTGCACTTTGACTTTGGCCTGCTTGTAAACGACCCAATGCAATTTGGCGGTCTTCTCTGCTCAATCGGGCCATCTTTCGTCGCTGAATTGTCGTCTGATTTCTTTGTGGCGAACAATCCGCTTTTATGGGTTTTGGAAGACATGGTGAGAGCTCAATATTCCCCGAGTTTCACGAGATTACACTGAAGCATGACGAGTGGTCATGCCAAATGAGCAATTTTGACATTGTAGCCACTGATAACGCATGCGTCACGTGCAGAGCTCACTTGTGGCAATGGACGAAAGGTCGACGACCAGATAAACATTTTCTGCAGTTTGGTGGATATCCTTGTAGCCATATAACTAAATTAACCAAATATTACAAGCTATGCGTTTCTTTTTTTGAACAGTATATATCGATCTATCTTATCTTTATCTCATCTCCTCTTGTTTTATCCTATCTCATCTCAACTTATCTAACAGGATGTACATCATCCTGCGAGGCAGTGTATCGATATACCAATATCGTATCTGTTCTCATCCTAAGTTATCTGTTCTAATCTCAACCATCGCACCTCATCTCATACTATCTTACAGCATGTACATTACCATGGGAGGCAGTATCTCGGTGTGCCAACATCTAAACTTATCTCATCCTATTTTATTTGTTCTAATCTCACCTCACCTCATCTCATTTTATCGTACAGCATGTACATCATCCTGCGAGGCAGCATCTCGGTGTACATCGACGCCAGCCTTACGGGCGAGGAGCCGGGCGACCCCTTCGTAACGCCCGCGGGTTCCCCGACCCGAGACTCACCCGACGGGAAAAGGAGCAAACAGTTAGAGCGTGTGCACTACGGCAAGTTCATCATCAAGTATGGTGAGTCCTGCCCGCTGATTAATTCGTTGGGTAAAACAAGTGGTGGTTTGGAGGTGGTGGTGGTGGTGCGGCTGCTGGTGCTGCTGCTGCTGATGACGACGACAACGACGATGACGACGACGACGACGATGATGATGATGATGATGATGATGATGATGATGATGATGATGATGATGATGATGATGATGATGTACTCCCAATGACCAGTGTTTGTTTGTTTGTTTGTTTGTTTGTTTGTTTGTAAAGGACCGAGAACGCAAAAGAAGAAGAAGAAAAAGAAAAGTTTGTCTGTCCATACTGCACGTTTCAACATCCCACCCTAACATAACTGAATGAAGACCTTTTGTGAATTCGGCCAAACTTCTTCAATGTTCTAATTTCAATTTTCCCACACAAAAAGACAGATGTACGGAAGTCATCAAACTAGTATCGTCAATGTTTGTGAGTTTTTTCCCCAAAGCCAAGATCTTTGTTTCGTTTTGTTCTTCCTAAAAAATAAGACGATTTGAAATTTCTTGTGTTTATGCTGTATACATGCAGAGAGCGGGAAGCACTTCGGCGAGGCGGCGCTGGTGGGTGTTTTTCAAAGCTATAGGATTTTCGTTTCGGTCCGTTCTTTTTCAAAAACAGGACGATTTGAAATTGCTTGTGTTGATGTTGTACTCGGTGAGCGGGAAGCACTTTGGCGAGGCGGCTTGTGGTAGTTTTCCAAAGCTAGGATCTTTGTTTCGTTTTATTCTTCCTCAAAAATAAGACGATTTGAAATTTCTTGTGTTTATGCTGTGTACATGCAGAGAGCGGGAAGCACTTCGGCGAGGCGGCGCTGGTGGGTGTTTTTCAAAGCTATAGGATTTTCGTTTCGGTCCGTTCTTTTTCAAAAACAGGACGATTTGAAATTGCTTGTGTTGATGTTGTACTCGGTGAGCGGGAAGCACTTTGGCGAGGCGGCTTGTGGGTGTTTTCCGAAGCTAGGATCTTTGTTTCGTTTTGTTCTTCCTCAAAAATAAGACGATTTGAAATTTCTTGTGTTTATGCTGTATCCAGAGAGCGGGAAGCTCTTCGGCGAGTCGGCGCTAGTGGTAGTTTTCCAAAGCGGTAGGATTTTCGTTTCGTTCCGTTCTTCCTCAAAAACAGGACGATTTGAAATTGCTTGTGTTGATGTTGTATAATTCAGTAAGCGGGAAGCACTTTGGCGAGGCGGCGCTAGTGGGTGTTTTCCAAAGCTAGGATCTTCCTTTCGACTCGTTCTTCAAAAAAAAACAACAACACCAGGACGATTCAAAATGTCTTGTGTTGGTGTTGTATCTAGTGAGCAGACTGGGTGGCCGAGTGGTAACGCACTTGCGCTCGGAAGCGAGAGGTTGCGAGTTCGACCCTGGGTCAGGGCGTTAGCAATTTCCTCCCCCCTTTCCTAACCTAGGTGGTGTGTTCAAGTGCTAGTCTTTCGGATGAGACGAAAATCCGAGGTCCCTTCGTGTACACTTACATTGGGGTGTGCACGTTAAAGATCCCACGATTGACAAAAGGGTCTTTCCTGGCAAAATTGTATAGGCATAGATAAAAATGTCCACCAAAATACCCGTGTGACTTGGAATAATAGGCCGTGAAAAGTAGGATATGCGCCGAAATGGCTGCGATCTGCTGGCCGATGTGAATGCGTGATGTATTGTGTAAAAACATTCCATCTCACACGGCATAAATAAATCCCTGCGCCTTGAATATGTGCGCGATATAAATTGCAAAAATAAATAAAATAAATAAAAAATAAATAAATCCCTGCGCTTAGAACTGTACCCACGGAATACGCGCGATATAAGCCTCATATTTATTACTAGATGATTACCCGCTTCGCCGGGTACCGGCTTCGCCGGGAAGAAGTAGAGCCGAATACCAGGCTGCGCCTGGGACCCGGCTTTGCCGGGTGTACGCCGGCTTTGCCGGCGCACGAAGGAAAGGAGATAAACGCGCAAAACACTGGAGACCTTCTAAAAATAGTAACGTGCAGTGACCTTCTAAAAATAGTAACGGAATGGGAATATCCGCGCGCCATACGAAGGAAGGGAGGTAAACGCTGAAAACACTGGAGAAGATAAGGAAGAGTTACTGGTAGTGGATCCAGACAAAAAAAAACAAAATCGGTTCAGCGCTGCGCGCTGAGAGCACGTGTTGAAATATCTCATCGACCAGGTTGTGTCCCGGGTGTACCTGAATATGGCCACCAAATTTGAAACAGATCCATCGAGAACCTTGGCCGCGCATCGCGAACAGACACACACACAGACACAAGTCGTATATATATATAGATTATTATTGAGCGGGAAGCACTTTGGTAAGGCTGCGCTAGTGGGTGTTTTCCAAAGCGGTAGGATTTTCCTGTCGTTCCGTTCTTCCTCAAAAACAGGACGATTTGAAAATGTCTTATGTTGATGTTGTATTCAGAGAGCGGGAAGCACTTTGGCGAGGCGGCGCTGGTGGGCAAAGACAAGACTCGAAACGCCACCATCATGGCTGACGAGGACTGTGACCTGCTCGTCATTGACCAGCACCTCTTTGACAGATGTCTCAAGGTATGTGGCTTTGCTCAGGTGCTCTCACTGGCATTTAATTTAATTTATTCTTGTTTCCCAATGCTGGGAAATTCGGGTCGCTTCTTCCCAGTGGAAAGCTAGCAGCAGCAGAGTCGCGCTACCCAGGTGTGCGTGTTTAGGTGTAATCAGCCACATGCACTAATGGCAGAATGACCGAGGACATGCATACCGTATACCGTCTCTGAGTCTGCACATAAAGTCCCGGCCCTGATTCGAACCCGTGACCCTCGGATCACAAGTCTAGTGCTCTACCAACTGAGAAATATAAGCACTTCTTTTTGGTTGCCTCATTCAAGTCTATATTGTTTACGCGTA
The DNA here is from genome assembly GCF_037325665.1 of Littorina saxatilis. Classification (NCBI taxonomy): domain Eukaryota; kingdom Metazoa; phylum Mollusca; class Gastropoda; order Littorinimorpha; family Littorinidae; genus Littorina; species Littorina saxatilis. The sequence goes on along the minus strand of NC_090256.1, from coordinate 77,519,187 downwards.
AAGCCTGATGTTAATGGGGCAAAGTGAATTTGGCGAAGGCTACTTCACGAAGCTAGCTGCATGAAGCTTTAGTATTAAGTTGTCGGTTAAAAGACGACGGGTTTAATTAAGGATAGCCTTTACGGCGAGGTTTGCACTCAGAATCTTGTGACGCTGTACACTTATAAAGTCCTCCATAAGGACCTCCAAAAACCCGAGAAAGTCCCATTTTGAATAGCGGGCAGTATTAACATTTACGTCAATTTACACAGGTTTTGTAGAAAATATTGAAAAAAAAGGTCTTAGGGTAAAGGTCTGAAAAGGAGAGTCCCACAACTGTACTTCACACCAAACAGCTAGATATGAAATCTGGTGTAAGAAAGAGTTGGGTACAAAGAGTTCCGCGTCATCACTGTCCTGTCTGGCTCAAGTGTTACTTGAAGGGTCTAAAGTAACCTGAATGCTTTGTCCCTGGGGCGGGGCTTAGCTTAACTTTTGTTTTCGACAGAAATCTAAAGGTTTCTGTTGTAGACTACAACGGCTTGTTAGTCTATCATTCTTACTAAATACTAAATAAAAAAAAGGTGTAAATGCGAGTTTGAGCTCCCCCCTCCCCCCCCCTCCCATCAGCCTCATGAGATCAGTTCTAGGCTTCCGACCCTTCACATTCGTCAACGTGTCACAGTGCTTGATTCAATAGGAATACCAAGGATCCACGTTAGTTTTACAGTGAATAATTTTTCGACGAAACTTAAAATCCAATTCAAAATCCTAAACTGTTAGAGCTGTGTAAGTTACCCCGGTCATTTCTTCCTGAGCTGTCCCGGGAATAGGATGGATGCGGGAGACTAAACATGCAGAGTGAAAGAGAGGGAGATAGCATGGATGCGGGAGACTAAACATGCAGAGTGAAAGAGAGGGAGATGGGATGGATGCGGGAGACTAAACATGCAGAGTGAAAGAGAGGGAGATAGGATGGATGCGGGAGACTGAACATGCAGAGTGAAAGAGAGGGAGATGGGATGGATGCGGGAGACTAAACATGCAGAGTGAAAGAGAGGGAGATAGCATGGATGCGGGAGACTAAACATGCAGAGTGAAAGAGAGGGAGATAGGATGGATGCGGGAGACTAAACATGCAGAGTGAAAGAGAGGGAGATAGGATGGATGCGGGAGACTAAACATGCAGAGTGAAAGAGAGGGAGATAGGATGGATGCGGGAGACTAAACATGCAGAGTGAAAGAGAGGGAGATAGGATGGATGCGAGAGACTAAACATGCAGAGTGAAAGAAAGGGAGATGGGATGGATGCGGGAGACTAAACATGCAGAGTAAAAGAGAGGGAGATAGGATGGATGCGGGAGACTAAACATGCAGAGTGAAAGAGAGGGAGATAGGATGGATGCGGGAGACTAAACATGCAGAGTGAAAGATAGGGAGATAGGATGGATGCGTGTCACGTTTCAATATCACAATAAGGTGATTATGAACGGTTAGTTACTTCTAACTAACCACACCACGATCCACTCTCGCAGTCATACAAATAGATAGAATCAACAAAAGTATAAGTTTCAGACGCCTGTTTATGTAATATCACGCCACCTCCCTCGAGACTTAACTCCAAAAGATGTTCTTTTTACGTTAAAAACGTAAAAACAAGTGGTCACTGACAAAAACGCCAGTTAAAGTACAGAAAATAATAATAACACGCTGATCCCGTGTATAGTTAGGAAATATAGCTGTCTGCCTTAAAGTGCTGGTTATATGCAGGTGTCACACACCCCACGTCGTCACCACTCGAGTATAATCATAAATAATACAGATGACTTGGTGATAAGGGTGCAAAATACATGGTGCAACTTAGCTTTTTGCCACTGAGTGGGCGGCCCGTAATTAGTCTGTAGTCTCCACAACTGCTCCGTTGAATGTAGTGCCGGTTAGCGTGGCAACGAAGCAAGGAACCGTGGAGACATCAGGCGCCTCACTCAGTCGCTGAAGGTCCTCCCCGTAGTCTACCAGAAAGATGTAGAGGACGCGTAGATGGGCAGGACGGCGACAGCGACAGCAAATCACCAGTACAGCAGGTTAGCAGGTTACAACAATGCTGCGGACGACCTGGTTACAGCATCCCGGCGTAGCACGTAGTAGAATACGTAGGCAGTTGAAACAGCCAGCAACAGAAGACTGCAACAAAAAGCATCGGTGCACTAAACATGTCATGCTACCCCTCACACACGACCTTTAAACATGTCACCTTAACATATTTCATCGAGCACGTGGGCCTGCACAAACGGACTTTTACAACAACAAATCAGCTATCTTCCTTCCTTCTCTCCATATCTGGAAAAACCATATACAGATTTGTATTTTAGCGTCACAAAGAGCAAATTATGCGCTAACCTGGAAAGAACAACAGAGAGTATTTCATTCCACAAACACAGACTCGTCAACAGCGTTAAATAATGATTTATTACCTCAACAGCCTTATGTAGGTAGCTCTCTCTTTTAAGCGAATCCGCTTCCTTTCGAATGACTTCTGTTCGTCACAGAAATACCGCCATCCTCCTCTCGCGCTGAATCCTTATGCGGTGAAAACGCACAGCGGAGAAACCTTGACGCCCCGACTGTCAGCCAGCATGTAAACAGTGAGAAGGTGGTCTGTCCTTGTAGTTCCTTTTAAGCCCTACTGGCAAGCAGCATGGCACGTTGATATACAGTGAAGTATTTAAACGTGTTGAAGACCATCAAACTTGTAGGAGAATTAAGACACCGACGCTTCTCTCTCGCTGCTGAGTTTCGAGTGTGTAGTTAACATGTCTGAAACAGACAACCTTGACAAAATCACGTGACTAACCTTGTCACATTCCAAGTTCAGCTATTGCCAGTTTTGCCCCGACAGCAGAAATCACCCACGTGAAATCCGTGCGACACAAAATACCCGTGTTCGCTATTGCTCGGTCAGCTAAAACCCAGCCCTTGACAGAAAGCACAGGCGCTTTCTATCGCAGTTGACCAAGAGAAGGCACCCCACAGAGTGACACTTTCTCGATCCACGTCACTAAATCGTGACAATGCGGGAGACTAAACGTACAGAGTGAAAGAGAGGGAGATAGCATGGATGCGGGAGACTAAACATGCAGAGTGAAAGAGAGGGAGATAGGATGGATGCGGGAGACTAAACATGCAGAGTGAAAGAGAGGGAGATAGCATGGATGCGAGAGACTAAACATGCAGAGTGAAAGAGAGGGAGATAGGATGGATGCGGGAGACTAAACATGCAGAGTGAAAGAGAGGGAGATAGCATGGATGCGAGAGACTAAACATGCAGAGTGAAAGAGAGGGAGATAGGATGGATGCAAGAGACTAAACATGCAGAGTGAAAGATAGGGAGATAGGATGGATGCGGGAGACTAAACATGCAGAGTGAAAAAGAGGGAGATAGGATGGATGCGGGAGACTAAACATGCAGAGTGAAAGAGAGGGAGATAGGATGGATGCGAGAGACTAAACATGCAGAGTGAAAGAGAGGGAGATAGGATGGATGCAAGAGACTAAACATGCAGAGTGAAAGATAGGGAGATAGGATGGATGCGGGAGACTAAACATGCAGAGTGAAAGAGAGGGAGATGGGATGGATGCGTGTCACGTTTCAATATCACAATAAGGTGATTATGATGCGGGAGACTAAACATGCAGAGTGAAAGAGAGGGAGATAGGATGGATGCGAGAGACTGAACATGCAGAGTGAAAGAGAGGGAGATAGGATGGATGCGAGAGACTAAACATGCAGAGTGAAAGAGAGGGAGATAGGATGGATGCGGGAGACTAAACATGCAGAGTGAAAGAGAGGGAGATAGCATGGATGCGAGAGACTAAACATGCAGAGTGAAAGAGAGGGAGATAGGATGGATGCGGGAGACTAAACATGCAGAGTGAAAGAGAGGGAGATGGGATGGATGCGGGAGACTAAACATGCAGAGTGAAAGAGAGGGAGATAGGATGGATGCGAGAGACTAAACACATGCAGAGTGAAAGAGAGGGAGATAGGATGGATGCGAGAGACTAAACATGCAGAGTGAAAGAGAGGGAGATAGCATGGATGCGAGAGACTAAACATGCAGAGTGAAAGATAGGGAGATAGGATGGATGCGTGTCACGTTTCAATATCACAATAAGGTGATTATGATGCGGGAGACTAAACATGCAGAGTGAAAGAGAGGGAGATAGGATGGATGCGAGAGACTGAACATGCAGAGTGAAAGAGAGGGAGATAGGATGGATGCGAGAGACTAAACATGCAGAGTGAAAGAGAGGGAGATCGATAGCATGGATGCGAGAGACTAAACATGCAGAGTGAAAGAGAGGGAGATAGGACGGATGCGGGAGACTAAACATGCAGAGTGAAAGAGAGGGAGATAACATGGATGCGAGAGACTAAACATGCAGAGTGAAAGAGAGGGAGATAGGATGGATGCGAGAGACTAAACATGCAGAGTGAAAGATAGGGAGATAGGATGGATGCGGGAGACTAAACATGCAGAGTGAAAGAGAGGGAGATGGGATGGATGCGGGAGACTAAACATGCAGAGTGAAAGAGAGGGAGATAGGATGGATGCGGGAGACTAAACATGCAGAGTGAAAGAGAGGGAGATAGGATGGATGCGAGAGACTAAACACATGCAGAGTGAAAGAGAGGGAGATAGGATGGATGCGGGAGACTAAACATGCAGAGTGAAAGAGAGGGAGATAGCATGGATGCAAGAGACTAAACATGCAGAGTGAAAGAGAGTGAGATAGGATGGATGCGAGAGACTAAACATGCAGAGTGAAAGAGAGGGAGATAGGATGGATGCGAGAGACTAAACATGCAGAGTGAAAGAGAGGGAGATAGGATGGATGCGGGAGACTAAACATGCAGAGTGAAAGAGAGTTGCCAAAGTTGAGACCCACAGGGAGGTACCGAGGCAGAGAAGATCAAAACCATGAGACCGTGCGTGTTAATGATGATGGAGTCTCCCGTCGGTACTCCGGATGAGTTGCAAAAACAGCTTGATTTCTCGAATGCGTCCACAAATGCGAATGGAGGCATCTGGAGGCACAGCGTTTCCTGCATATTCTTAGGTATTGTCTCATCGGAGGCTGTGCTCTGTTTACGTTGTTCTTTCTTTTCCTTGCGTGTTTCAGGAGCAACAAGAGCGCGAGCTACTCGTGATGAAGAACTTTGTGGAGAAACACTCCATCTTCTCACACATGTCGCCCAAGTACAAGCGGCTGTTGGAACTCAGTCTGCGTCGTGAGAACTTTGCCTTTGGCACGCCCATCATCACACAGGGCGAAAGGCACAAGGCGCTCTACTTCATCCTCAGGTACTGTCTCCCCTTCTCTATCCCTCCCGCCTCTCCCGTCACACGTACACGTATACACTGACGTACCCGTACACATTCACGTATACGTCTACGTAAACGTACACACACACAAGCGCGCACGCACGCACGCACGCTCGCACGCACGTATGCACGCACGTACGCTCACATGCAAACACATACGCACACACACACACACACACACACACACACACACACACACACACACACACACCCACACACACACACGCATGCATGCACGCGCGCGCACACACACACACACACACACACACACACACACACACACACACACACACACACACACACACACAATTTCTTCATTCTCAGGTACTGTCTCTCCCTCCTATCTCCCTCTTTGCTTTTTAAGTAATCGAGAAAGCTACGACAACATAATGTTGATGATGATGAGGATAGTGACGAAGGTAAATGCAACGACTGCAACGACGATGATGATTGTTACAACGACGACGACGATGATTGGTGACGACGACGACGACGACGATGATGATGATGATGATGATGATGATGATGATGATGATGATGATGATGATGATGATGATGATGATGATGATGAGGATGATTGCAGCGGTCAAGCCAACGTGCAGATAGAGCCAGGTAAACACCAAACGCAGTACAGCCACCTGTGGCCCTTTGAAGTCGGCAGCGATATCTATTCACAGGAGTTTGAGTGGCTCAGGTGAGAAAACAGATCTGTGTTTTGTTCGTCTGTGTTTGACAATGGCACAACGAGTCCTCTTTGAATCTGTCCGAAAAGACTTAAGCTCAAAATTACAATTGCTTATTTGGGCCGGTATGCAAAAGTCAAGGTGAGAGACTCAGTTTAAACCAGGGATAAAGTGTACCCAGCCCAATGCAGATCCACCTCGACTAGATCTTTAATCTCGACTAGATCTTTAATCTCGACTAGATCTTTAATCTCGACTCCTGGGCGCGCGGAGATGCACCAAGCGAAAGAGGGTGCCACCCAAATGGGTAAGAACAAACCACGGGGTTTGATTCGTTAAAATCACTCACAAATCTCAATTTTAACCTGTCCAACACCGCGGCTAGCTCCCACCCGGTTGGTAACGTTTTCGTGCACCACAGCCCAGCATACCGGACCAGAGGTGGGGTTTTTCCCCCACAAACCTTATCCACAAATCCCTACTATTAGTATACTTGTTGACTGCTATTTATGTTCCTTATATGGTCAAACGCGTCATTTTTAATTTCCATATATGGTAAAAGGTGGTATAAAGCTTAGGAAAAACCGGGGAAACCATGCTTTAACTTTCTGAGCATGCGCATAGGAGAATGGAGTATTCGGCAAGCCTCAACCCCTCTCTCCCTCCCCCCCCTCCCTTCCCCTCCCCTCCCCCGTACGTGCCCCAGTAAACAAAGAATTAAAGTCTCTCGGGATTCCCAATGTGAGTTAAAACTAGAACATTGTGTCATCAAGGACTGGGTGGCCGAGTGGTAACGCACTTGCGCTCGGAAGCGAGAGGTTGCGAGTTCGACCCTGGATAAGGGCGTTAGCAATTTTCTCCCCCCTTTCCTAACCTAGGTGGTGGGTTCAAGTGCTAGTCTTTCGGATGAGACGAAAAACCGAGGTCCCTTCGTGTACACTACATTGGGGTGTGCACGTTAAAGATCCCACGATTGACAAAAGGGTCTTTCCTGGCAAAATTGTATAGGCATAGATAAAAATGTCCACCAAAATACCCTTGTGACTTGGAATAATAGGCCGTGAAAAGTAGGATATGCGCCGAAATGGCTGCGATCTGCTGGCCGATGTGACTGCGTGATGTATTGTGTAAAAAAAATTCCATCTCACACGGCATAAATAAATCCCTGCGCCTTGAATATGTGCTCGATATAAATTGCATAAAATAAAAATAAAATAAACAAAATAAAAAATCCCTGCGCTTAGAACTGTACCCACGGAATACGCGCGATATAAGCCTCATATTGATTGATTGATCTTTAATTATCTGTTCCATTTCTTCTCGCAGAGAGTCGCGGCGTGCCAACATTTTGCGGAAGTATGAGGACCCCGCGGTATGGCCGACGAAACCTGACAGCCTGGTGTTGCGACGGACGGAGGGGTACGCTGCCAGTGAGCGCAGCATTCACGACAAGACAGTGTGCCTCTGCTCCATACAGCAAGGCGAGATACTGGGAGACACGGAGCTGGTGCAGAACCTCTCCACGTACATGCAGACCGTCATCTGTACTACCAACACCGAGGTAAGGATCTCGAACGGTACTTTCTTTCTTTCTTTATTTGGTGTTTAACGTCGTTTTCAACCACGAAGGTTATATCGCGACGGGTAAAGGGGGGAGATGGGATAGAGCCACTTGTCAATTGTTTCTTGTTCACAAAAGCACTAATCAAAACTTTGCTCCAGGGGCTTGCAACGTAGTACAATGTATTACCTTACTGGGAGAATGCAAGTTTCCAGTACAAAGGACTTAACATTTCTTACATACTGCTTGACTAAAATCTTTACAAAAATTGACTATATGTATTCTATACAAGAAACACTTAACAAGGGTAAAAAGAGAAACAGAATCCGTTAGTCGCCTCTTACGACATGCTGGGGAGCATCGGGTAAATTCTTCCCCCTAACCCGCGGGGGGTCCGTCGTACGGTACTGTTAACACGCAGGTGCGAATCTTACACCTATATGCAAAACGTCACCTGTACTGCTTACACCTAGGTAAGGATTTCGTCCATGGATACCGCTTAGGCCACACATAAAAAGAGTCTGTTTACGGTATCCCGACCGACCCTATTTTTTCGCGCGACCCTAGACTTTTTTTTGGCATTTGGAAGAAAAAAAAGTCTTTGTTATTTGGCAAAATAACTTAAAAATATGTGGGTTTTTTAGAAAAAAATATAAAAAATCCCGACCTACCGACCCTATTTTTTTGTCTATGTTACCGTAAACAGACTTTTTTTGTTGTTTTTTGCCTTACACTTATGAGGTAAAAAATCTTACAACTACATGCAGACCGTATTTTGTTACTGCCAACTCCCAGGTACGTAAAGATCTCGTACATACTGCTAACACGCAGGTAAAAACCACCATAAAACAAACACTCTTTGAACTGTACTCCAATGTCTTTAGACGCTGGTGCTGGATGTGAAGAACCTGGACCGCGTGACGGGCAAGCGCAACGCCCTGACGTTGCAGGTGTTGCGGCAGCAGGTGATGGAGAAGATGGAACTACTCCATGGAACGCATCACGGCCAACAGGTCCCCTTCCTGCACTTTCTCTACGCCAAGCTGACCGAGCAAGAGCTGCCAGAGAAAAAGGCGTTGCCCCCTCTCAAGGTAGGCATCGATGACGCTCCGTTTGATGGTATCTCTACATGAGTAATGTTTTGGGATAGAAACTCTACTTCAGTACAGTTAGTATCAAACGGCGCGGGGAAACTCTACTGAAGTACAGTATAGAAACCACATAAGTCGAATATCTGAGAGAAAAAAACTCGCCTGAAGTCCAGTTAGTATCAAACGGCGCGGGGAAACTCTACTGAAGTACAGTATAGAAACTCCACATAAGTCGAATATATGAGAGAAAACAACTCGCCTGAAGTCCAGTTAGTATCAAACGGCGCGGGGAAACTCTACTGAAGTACAGTATAGAAACTCCACATAAGTCGAATATCTGAGAGAAAAAAAACTCACCTGAAGTCCAGTTAGTATCAAACGGCGCGGGGAAACTCTACTGAAGTACAGTATAGAAACTCCACATAAGTCGAATATCTGAGAGAAAACAACTCGCCTGAAGTCCAGTTAGTATCAAACGGCGCGGGGAAACTCTACCACATAAGTCGAATATCTGAGAGAAAAAAACTCGCCTGAAGTCCAGTTAGTATCAAACGGCGCGGGGAAACTCTACTGAAGTACAGTTAAGAAACTCCACATAAGTCGAATATCTGAGAGAAAACAACTCGCCTGAAGTCCAGTTAGTATCAAACGGCACGGGGAAACTCTACTGAAGTACAGTATAGAAACTCCACATAAGTCGAATATCTGAGAGAAAAAAACTCGCCTGAAGTCCAGTTAGTATCAAACGGCGCGGGGAAACTCTACTGAAGTACAGTATAGAAACTCCACATAAGTCGAATATCTGAGAGAAAAAAACTCGCCTGAAGTCCAGTTAGTATCAAACGGCGCGGGGAAACTCTACTGATGTACAGTATAGAAACTCCACATAAGTCGAATATCTGAGAGAGAAAAACTCGCCTGAAGTCCAGTTAGTATCAAACGGCGCGGGGAAACTCTACTGAAGTACAGTATAGAAACTCCACATAAGTCAAATATCTGAGAGAAAACAACTCGCCTGAAGTCCAGTTAGTATCAAAAGGCGCGGGGAAACTCTACTGAAGTACAATATAGAAACTCCACATAAGTCGAATATCTGAGAGAAAAAAACTCGCCTGAAGTCCAGTTAGTATCAAACGGCGCGGGGAAACTCTACTGAAGTACAGTATAGAAACTCCACATAAGTCGAATATCTGAGAGAAAAAAACTCGCCTGAAGTCCAGTTAGTATCAAACGGCGCGGGGAAACTCTACTGAAGTACAGTATAGAAACTCCACATAAGTCGAATATCTGAGAGAAAAAAAACTCGCCTGAAGTCCAGTTAGTATCAAACGGCGCGGGGAAACTCTACTGAAGTACAGTATAGAAACTCCACATAAGTCGAATATCTGAGAGAAAAAAACTCGCCTGAAGTCCAGTTAGTATCAAACGGCGCGGGGAAACTCTACTGAAGTACAGTATAGAAACTCCACATAAGTCGAATATCTGAGAGAAGTCCAGTTCAGGAGAGTTTCTCCAACACATGGAATTTTGGTGTAACTCTTTTTAGACGGCTTTCCAACAGAATGCCAAAATTTCTTTTAATAAGTCTTCCGACTCCCACAGTGCAAACAAAGACATGTGGCGAGAGGTCCTTCGCCTATCAAGCCCCTGTGACCTGGAATAGATTACCTCTGCCTCTCAGACACACAGATTCTCTCACTACATTCAAGACAAATCTCAAAACACACCTCTTTCAGCGCAAGTGATTTTTTTCCCTCCAGCATCTCCCCACCCACCCCATCCCGCCCCACCTCACCCCCTACCTAGTGCCTAAAATAACGTGTATATATATTTTCTGCGCTTTGTGTCAGCACTGTTTGTGTGTGTGTAAATAGTACTGTTGACACGTTTTTATATAGAAGCCTACTGTGGTTCTTGTGCTTAGGCTGTGTATTGGACTGTCACTGTATGCCTGCATTATTAGTTGTCAGTAATTATTACATGTGCTGATTGTTCTCTTTGCCTGCGCGTGTATAGTATGTTGGTTATGTTTGGTCATAGTATGTTTGCTTATGTTTGGTCGTTATCTTCGCCTGTGCGTGTATTGTATGTTTGGTCGTTTTCTTTGCCTGTTCATGTATAGTTTGTTGGTTATGTTTGGTCGGTTTCTTTGCCTGTGCGTGTATAGTATGCTTGGTCGATGTATGTATTGTAAAGCGCTAAGAGTAGACATTTTTCTAGAATAGCGCTATAAAAGTTTGCATTATTATTATTATTATGAAATAGAAATTATATTTTTACCTGGTATATATGGATAAAAAGATAAAAGAATGTGAACAATGTATATTGTCCGTGGTGGGGCGGGGATGTAGCTCAGTCGGTAGCGCGCTGGATTTGTATCCAGTTGCCCGCTGTCAGCGTGAGTTCGTGCCCACGTTCGGCGAGAGATTTAGTTCTCAGGGTCAACTTAAGATTAGACTCTCCTCGGTGTCCGAACACCCCCCGTGTGTACACGCGGCAAGCACAAGACCAAGTGCGCACGAAAAAATCCTGTAATCCATGTCAGAGTTCGGTGGGTTTTTGAAACACGAAAATACCCAGCATGCTTCCTCCGAAAACGGCGTATGGCTGCATAAATGGCGGGGTAAAAAAACGGTCATACACGTAAAATTCCACTCGTGCAAAAAAACCGAGTGTACGTGGGAGTTTCAGCCCACGAACGCAGAAGAAGAAGAAGAAGAAGTCCGTGGTATTTGAGAGGACATTGAGAATGATTTACTTGGTCTTAAGCACACACAAAAATATCAAAACCGCTAAGAATCGAGTCAGTTACGCCAAAATTCCAGGACGATGTACGTCGATCGTTATGGTCTAACTTTTTAGTTCAGTTTAGATGATGTTTTAGGCCGGCAGTTGACTAAATGATTTGATATCGCTTTTACGCGACTCGTTGTCTGTTTTCGTAAGATTAGGTTTTTGTCAATGCTTTTTTTATTCAGGAAAACGTGTTAATCCTTCAACTTGATTACCGTGACAGGTCGCCTGTTTTGAATTTTGAACCCCCGTGGTTTCCATCCATGCTCAATACAGGCGTATTCATTGCGTACTGAACGTTTCACCAAACAAACAAAATGTCAAAACATACTGTACTCACGTGTGAACGAAGGATACAAAACAAGATCAAAACTTGACTTTCATCTCCCACAATTCCGAGAGGAATGGGTCACGTGAGATAGAACGCGGGAATACGTCACTGAACGAATGGTTTTCGTCCTGTGAAGACGTGTTGGTGCACTGTCTCTCTTGCTTTGCTTTCATTTTCCTCTAACCTTTCTCTGTACAAGTTTTAGTTGTAGGTTAGTTGAAGTGTATTGACTATTTTGATTGTTTATCATTGTGTCAACTTGCAAGGTAAGGAAACAGTTTGGAGTTTTCGGTGTTTGTTGGTTTTTTGAACCGGGAGCTTGTCAGTTGTTGTTTCGCGTATGAATTTTATTCGTCGAAGCTAACACATGGAAATGTTAGGCGTCAGTCGGCGCGTTCATTGTTTTTGCAGGTGTGACCTACTATATTTGGGTCAGTTGGGATCGTTACTTGTTTTTGCACGTGTGACCTAAGGTCAGTCGGAATTGTGACTTGTTTTGGTAGGATGACATATTATTTTGGCTACGGAAATGAAGTACACGTTTGCTGACACAGTCAGTCACGATTTGCTGACATAGTCAGTCACGATTTGCTGAAGCAGCCTCTTTGTTTTTTCAGCAGCTGTCTCGATTACAGCAATTACTATCGCCTGAGGCGAACTATGGGCCACAGAAGGTCCGCTGTGCTAAGGCTGGGCACTAGTCCATTGAAGATTTGAAAATCTTTGCAGTGGATTTTAAATTGTTTTCATACTGTAACGGGTGCGCTTGCTCGTCCGCAGGAATCAATATAACTTTTTCGTGTGGTTTTTGTTCGGAATATGGCGGACTCGGGAGGTGGTGAATGTGCTGCTGGCGGGAAGAAAACCGGCAAGAAACCGGCGAAAGCACAACCTTCTGAAGTGATACCGTCAGAAAAGACGGGAGTTGATGTCTCTTTCAATAGAGAAGAGCTCGTCTGGCCCACGTGATTGTGAAGTTACTCTGAAAATGGACAAAATTTTGGAGACAATGACTGCCTTGTCTGGCAGACTATCTGATTTGGAGAAAGTTGGTAAGCTTAATGCGACGCCTGTTGCTTCAACATCGCATGGAACCGAAAGCAGTTCGGCGCAAGAGTCGCAAGCGGATGGAGAAGACGGTGCTTCGGTTAGATTTGCTCATGAGCAGTTCGAAAATGAGTTTGATTCGGCTGAAGACACGGATGTTGCTTCGGACAATGATTTTGACGCAGGCATAGTAGTGGATACAGTTGGCGAGGGGATTCATCCATCTCTGGCAGATCGTTTTGAGGAAGGACTTCTTCTTCCATCAGATCGGGCACGTGTGCGAGACACTCTTCAGAACTATCCGCGGCCCAAAAATGTCACGTCGCTTCGAACGCCGACTCTCAATCGTGAATTAGATGGCAAACTGTTAGACAAGTTCGCAAAGAAAAGAGACTCGAACCTGTCCTTTGTTCAGGAACAAGTAGGTTGTACGCTGAAAATTATCGCTCAGCTTATGTCCGACCTCAAAGAAAAACCAGCAAGTCGGAAGTTGAGTGAGCGTGACAGCTTTAGCAAACTGGCCGATGCGGCTCGACTTCTTATGGCTTCACACAAGGACCTGTCACAAGTGCGGCGCGAAGCACTCAGGCCGACACTTAGCCAAGACTGCAGGGCCTTATGCAATGCGCAGCTAAATTTCAAACTGACGTCTAACGAGTTTTTGTTTGGGGAGGATCTAGCGAAAAGGGTCGACGATGCAGTGAAGAACAGGAAATTATCATCCACACTGTCACAGCCCCTTTCAAAAAACGCCACCAGAGGTCGTCAGTTCTACCAAGGGCGACCTCGACAACAGTTTCAGCAGAGACAACAGTACCAGCAGAGAAGAGGTGTCTCCAACCGACAGATAGGACACAAATTCTCTCCCAAGTTCCACTCCCAACAGAGCGGGATTCCCTCCAAGAAAACAAAACGGGATTAGAATCTGATATTTGTGCGCCAGCGGTTTCTATTTTTAGGGAACAGGTCAGTTCAAAATTTGTGAATACTCCTGAGAACTTTCATAGTGGAAAAGTTGCTGATCATTTGAATAGTTGGAGACAGTTAACCTCTGATAGATGGATCCTTCAGCAAGTCGCAGGAATTGAAATTGAATTTATGATCACTGGTGAACACATTCCAGACAGGAAAGAAATTAGATTTTCTTCTTCCGAGGATGAGCTAGTGGCTAATGAGGTAGCGAAGTTAGTGGAGAAACAGATTGTTCAAGAGGTGGATCAACGGCCAGATCAACTTTTATCCAGTATTTTCTTGCGTCAGAAAAAAGATGGTAGTCAAAGGGTGATTTTAAACCTAAAAAATTTGAATCAGACAATTGAAAAGATTCACTTCAAGATGGATACATTAAAAAACGCAGTGTCATTAATGAAAAAAGATTGCTTTTTTGCCTCAGTTGATCTAAAAGATGCATATTTCTCCATACGCATCGCTCACAAGTTCAGAAAATATTTCAGATTTCAGTTTCATGGCAAAACTTTTGAGTTCCTGGCTCTTCCACAGGAATATCGTGATTCTCCCCGCATTTTCACGAAACTACTAAAGCCTGTATTGGCCCACTTACGTTTATCTGGCCATACCCTTCTGATATACATTGATGATACCCTTTTGCAAGGAGACACTTTTGAAGAATGCCAGGCAGCAGTGTTAGATACATGTGCTTTGTTGGATCGTTTGGGCTTTACTGTGCATCCTGTGAAGTCAGTATTTACACCTACTCAATGCATTGAGTTTTTAGGGTTTCAGCTTGATTCTCAGAACATGTTAGTTTCTCTGACCCCCCGGACAGTTGATAAAATTCGTACTAAGTGCGCTGATTTGGCTGGAAGAAAGAAATGTACAATTAGGCAGTTGGCTGAAGTTATCGGATATTTAGTGGCTGCCCAACCGGGTGTTTGGGTTGCATCTCTCTTTTTTAAACGATTAGAGATCGCAAAAAAATGAAGCCCTTGCTGTTAGGAAAGGTGATTTTGATGCAGAACTTGTGGTTTCAGAACAAGTTCGTTCAGACCTTCTCTGGTGGATTGATAATGTAAAGCAATATCCTTCCCCTGTTAGCAGAGGCATACCTACTCACGCTACTGTAATAGTAAAATCAGATGCTTTGAAAATAGGGTGGGGGGCGGAGTGTCAGGGTAGCACCACAGGTGGAATGTGGACCAAGGAAGAAGCTTTTGAACATATTAACTGTTTGGAACTTAAAGCAGCTTATTTTGCCTTGAAATCCCTTTGCAGGGGATTATGTCACTCTTACATTCAGTTACTTACAGACAATAGCACCACTGTTGCTTGTATTAATAACATGGGCAGCACAAAAGTTTTGTGCAACGACATTGCCAGAGACATTTGGTTGTGGTGCTTATCACATAGTAATTGTGTAACAGCAACACACTTACCGGGTTGCCTAAATATAGAGGCAGATGCAGAATCCCGTGTAGATAGACACAACATTGAATGGCATTTGGACACACAAGTGTTTGCAGAAGTCATCAATCGGTTTGGTCTCTGTGATGTAGACTTATTTGCTTCTCGTGTTAACGCACAGTTAAGAAAGTATGTTTCATGGAAACCTGACCCAGATGCATTTGCCATTGATGCATTTTCCTTAGACTGGTCATTGTTCAAGGCGTTCTGTTTTCCGCCTTTCAGTCTCATTCCAAGAGTGCTCCAAAGGATAGAAGTCTTGGAGGCAGAGTGTGTGCTGGTGGTGCCATTATGGACAACGCAAGTGTGGTTCACGAAACTGTTGCGTCTACTAGTAGAACTGCCGGTCATGTTGCCCCGAAAAGAAAACTTACTCAGTCATCCACTGACAGGGGAGCACCATCCACTACTGAAGAAGATGAAACTAGTAGCATGTTCCTTGTCCGGACAGCCCTCCAGAAACAGGGAATTCAGGATGAAGCAACAGACATTATCATGTCAGCCTGGAGAGAGGGTACGAAGCGTAACTACGAGTCATATTTCAAACGCTGGCTTCAGCATTGCCTTGAACGGGATAGAGATCCCTTTTGTGCCTCTCCACATGAGTTGATAAGGTTTTTAACGAAACTGTTCCAAGAAGGCAAAGGATACAGCAGTTTGAACATGGCACGAAGCGCTGTTTCCGCATTGTCCCTTCAGGATAGTTGTTCAGTGGGTTGTCATCCACTGGTGAAGAAGTTTTTGAAAGGAGCTTTCAACAGACGGCCAGCTTTGCCCCGTACTTGTGTGACCTGGGACGCTAATCTAGTGCTAAATTTTTTAAAAGAATGGTCACCGGCAAAATTTTTATCGCTGGCGCAATTGACGCTTAAAACTGTGCTGTTGTGCTTGTTGGTCTCTAGTCAAAGGGGACAGGCGATTTGGTTGATGGACTTGCGTAACATGAGTTGGACAAAGGAAGATGTACGATGTAGGTTTGGGGATTTGCTCAAAACTTCTGGCCCAAACAAACATCAGAATGAAGTGGTATTTTGTGCTTTTCCGTCTGATTTGGCAATTTGTGTTGTACATTATTTGAAACAATATGTCAAAAGAACTCGTGCATTTAGAGGAACGGAAACGAGACTCTTTATCAGTTGGACAGCCCCACACAAAGCGGTGTCGAGAGATACTATCCGTCGATGGACAAAGATTGGATTACAAAAAGCGGGTATTGACATGACAATATTTACGCCGCATTCAACTCGTTCCGCTGCATCTAGTAAAGCTGCAAGTAAAATTCCTCTGGCAACCATTCTGAAGACTGTTGGTTGGCGTCGGGCTAACACCTTCACAACTTTTTACAAGAAACCAGTGGACAGTGGGAGGAGTTTTGGACAGGCTGTTCTGTCATGAAGAATTGGGGTAGGTTTATATGTATTTCAATTCATCGACAGTGCTAGGGTGTAAATGTTGCAGACTTTAAAGTCTCACGTGACCCATTCCTCTCGGAATTGTGGGAGATGAAATTACATAATTATGACGAGCTTACCTGAGTAAGTGAAGTCTAATTGTGGTTTTATCGACCACAATGTAGAGAGGAAAGGGATTACGTGCCTCGCCCTAAGTTGTCTTCAGAGTTATACTGATAACCGTTTTCCCTCCCTATCCCTTTCCTCTCTCTTTCTCTTTTTTCTGCACCATTTACACGTCGTTAAACAGTGACGTATTCCCGCGTTCTATCTCACGTAATCCCTTTCCTCTCTACATTGTGGTCGATAAAACCACAATTAGACTTCACTTACTCAGGTAAGCTCGTCATATTTATGTAATTAATGTAAAAACTGAGGTTGTGGTGGTTTGACTTTTCCGAAAATTATTGTCTCGCCCATCAAAACAAATGTCCCCTTTATGGTCAATGACGTACAGAAATGTGTTTGCGGACATTGCAGACGACCAAGACGTTGCCCGCCAAGGAGGTGCAGACGCAGCACATGATCGAGCGCTACCTGGCGGGAAATTCGGAGCTGCTGGAGCCATGCGTGCCCGGCACGCTCATCTACAAGGACATGATGAAGGAGCGGGCACGCATCCGCTCCAACGTACGCCGAAGGAGTCAAAACGGCGTCAGCAGCGTTCTGCGGGACTCCAGGCGCAAGATAAACCGACGCAAGCCGCGCAGCCGTCGTGAGATCGTGGACTCCCTCAAGGAGATGATCGAGGCGGAGCTGGTGGAGGCTAGCGCTGAAGGCCCGCAAGGAAAGAATCACAACGCTAACGCCTCGGGGCCTAGGGGGCGTAAACCTGCGCCGCCGGTTAACAGTAACAACACCCAGAAGAAGCCGTCTATGACTCGGAGTGGAGGCGGGGTTGGGGGCGTTCCGGGGAGGTCGTTCGTGACGGACCTTGGACAAGATAACGGTCCGCGAAGAACGTCCTTGAACAACAGCGACGGTAACCTGACGCCGAGAAGACTGTCGTTGACACAAAATGACGGAAACAACACTCCACGAAAGCTGTCTTTGACTCTCAGGGAAGGCGGCAGCACCACCCCTCACATGCCCTCTCTGACTCAAAAAGACTTACCAGGAAACGCTCCAGCCAGGAAGTCCTCGCTGACCAACAAGGATACGTCCAGCAAAGACCCCGCCGTCAAGAAACGGGTGACCCTACCACCCATAGAAGGCGACAGCAAGGCGCCGGCTAGCAAGAACACCCCGCGGAGTCGGTCCGACAGCAAGGTGGACATCTCCCTGCCCCAGATTCTGGAGGAGAGAGAGGAGACGATGGTCACCAAGGAGATGTCTGACCTCTCCTCCGCTGGAGGCTCTGCGCAGAATCGTTACGTCAAGCGTGAGGTGCGGGCGTCGTCTGACGGACCCACGCCCCCTGGCGGCTCTGCTAAGCGATTGCCTCCCTTGGCGAAGGTAGGACTATTTAAAGAAGTTAATGTACATCACAAACAAAATCGGTTTTGCTTTCTGTTATTCTAAATAGCTCTTCCGAGCCTCTCGCTCACCTATCTGAACAGAATCTATTTTCCTTTTAATTTGAATACTTGTTCCTAGACTCTATTGAATAATTATTCCAAACCTCTCGCTCACCTCTCCACACCAAATCTTTTTTTTTCTTCTTTTGAATCGTTCTTCCAAGCCTTTCGGGGTTCATCTATCGAAACAAATTTATTTTCTTTTCTATCGAATTGTTCTTCCAAATTTCTCGCTCACCTTTCCAAACAAAGTCGATTTTTCCTTTATTGAATAGTTCGTCATAGCCTCTCGCTCATTTCTCTGAAACAATTTCTATTTTCCTTTCTATTTTTAATAGTTCTTTCAAGACTTCATAGACTACTTCTTCCAAGCCTCTCGCTCGCCTCTGTTGAATAGCTCTTTTAAAGCCTCTCGCTCATCTTTCTAAACAAACTATTGAAAAGTGTTTCCAAGCCTCACGGCGCTCACCTCTCTAAACAAACTCTTTTTTTCCTTTCTCATCCACGCATCACCGACCCACCAGGTTGAAGTGCGACGACCGGAACACGTGCCTAGCCGTAGTTGGAACGCCGCGTTGAGGTTCGTCAACGACCGCATGCACGACCGTTTCACCGAGCAGCTGCTGTCTGCAGGCAGCCCGTCGCAGCAGGACTACGAGACGTCTGAGGGCAGCCTGCAGCTGCTGGAGTCCCGCATCAAGCAGTTCCACGTCAAGCACGGGGAGTCCAGCCCTGTCAGGCTCAATCTCAAGCTGCCCAAGCTGCGGCGCTACAAGCTAGATCTCGAGGTGAGTTGACTGAGGTGGAGTGGATGGGTGTGTGTGGGTTTGGGGGGTTAGGGCGTTGGGTGCGGATGCGTGTGCGTGTGGGAGGGCTGGCTGTGTGTGTATGTAGGATGGGGGTGTGGTGTGGTGTGTGTGTGTGAGTGGGGGGGTTTAGTGTGTGTGTGCGTGAGGGGAGGGGAGAGGTGTGCGTGGTGTGTGTGTGTGTGTGTGTGCGTGCGTGTGTGTGTGTGTGTGTGTGTTTGTGTTATTGTGTGTGTTATTGTGTGTGTTATTGTGTGGGTTAGTGTGTGTGAGCGCGCGCGTGAGTGTATGTGTTGTCGATACACCTGTACACCTGCAATCATTACCTTAATCAATAATGCAAACGACCAACACCTAAACCCACCTTTCTTTCCTCAACAGGACGAGGAGCAGCACCTGCCGAAGCCAGGCGGCAAGGTGTGGATCAGGAAACGCATGTGCCAGATCGCCAACAGCAAGTTCAAGGTCAAGGGACACGAGCACATCCGCTACCACATGGTGCCCGAGCTGCCCGAGTTCGACAAGGTCAAGAAGATGCAGACTGCCATGCAGCAACTCATGGACAACTCTGTGCTCAAGAAGCAGGGCAAAGAGGCTGGAGAACAGGGAGAAGGCAAGACGCCCAACCCCCATCCTCCGTCTTTGCCTAATCTTAATGAGCATAGGGCTTCCTTTGTTGGAGACTATTGAACAACTCTGCAGTGAAGAAACTGTGCGAATAAGCTGGAGAGGAGAGTACAGGCAAGACTTGCAACCCGCTCATCCTCCGTCTGAACATAGGGCTTCCATCGTTGGAGAATCTTGAGCATCTTCGAAAAAGTAAATAAGACGAAGGTCATCATTTACAATGAGTAGTAAATCAAGGACAACTCCGTACTCAAAAGTCAGTGCAGGGAGACAAGGGAGGAAGAAACATGCAACATTGTCCACCCCACTCTCCATCCATACTGATCTGAATGAGCGTTAGAGAATCTTGAGCATCTTCAACAAAGTGAAGAAGACGAAGATCGTCGTGTACAATTGGTAGCAAATTATGGACAACTTCGTACTCAAGAATCAGTGCCAGGAGACAAGGGAGGAAGACACTGGCAAGATTGTCACCTCCATCCCCCCTCTATACTGACCTAAGCTTCGTCGTGAGCATAGGGCTTCCTTCGTTGGGGAATCTTGAGCATCTTTGACAAAGTGAAGAAGACGAAGATCATCGTGTACAATTGGCAGTAAAACTTGGACCACACCGTACTAAAGAATCAGTGTCAGGAGACAAGGGAGGAAGGAACAGGCAAGATTGTTATCTCCCATCCTCCCTCTGTGCAGACCAAATCTTCATGAGCCTAGCCCCAAGAGCTTTCCTCGTTGGGGAATTTTGAATCACTGTGTGGCGAAGAAAACTGGGCAAATAAGCTGGAGGCGAGAGTACATGCAAGATCGTTAACCAGTCTTCATCTGCTCCCGAGCTCAGTGAGCAAGGGCCTTCCTTCGTAGAAGAATCTTGAGCATCTTCTTCAAAATAAAGAAGACGATGCATGAAGATCATGATGTATAATTGGTAGCTACATATGTACACCTCTGTGGTCATTTGCCGCCAAGACTGACAAAGGGGTAGGAGGGTGTGGGTGTGGAAGATCATGTGTGGGTGGGAGAAGGAGCAGACAAGACTGGCAAACACCTTCCTTCTATACCCTTAGTGAGCACGCGGCTTTCTTTGTGTGAGAACCTCGGACAAAGTAAAGAAGATGCAGAATTATCGTCATTCAATACCTCGTGTACAACTTCGTGCTCAGGGAACAGGGAGAGGAGGGAGTGTGAGAAGGGATGAACGAAGGAGCTTGCAAAACTTGTCAACCACCCTCCCTCTATACACGATCTTAGTGTAACCTTACCAAGTGCACGAAGCACTCGAATCACCTTGGAGGCAAAGCCGGTCAAACAGAATTGACTTCTGGCTAAAATAATGGACCTGTACAAATCTGCTAATGCTGAACTGGAACAATTGCAAGAGCATACCAGGGAGCAACAGCAGCCACACCCTATCAAAACAGCTCTCTACAGTTACTCTACATCTGACAGGTATTAGCTGTCTAACAGACGCACAAGAAATGAATAGCTACTATAAATAGCTCACGCTCAAGGCTGGGAGACAACTCTGTCAGTACAGATCGAGCAGCTGCTGTGAAAGGGGGACGTGTTGTTGTTGTTGTTGTTGTTGTTGTTGTTGTTGTTGTTGACAATCCAGCACAGACCATTCCGGGAGCTTCAATCTTGTCGTGACAATATAGTCCACTGCAACTTCAGGGTGTCCCTTTTGTTGAACATCCGCATGACGTGCATTGTTTGAGCGTCCCCAAAGTGTTCTTCGTGCGAACATCTACATGGCTTCATTTGTTTGACCATTCGGTAGGCCATTCGACGGCCGCAGTGGCGCAGTGGATAAGAAATCGGCCTCTTAATCGGAAGGTCGTGAGCCCGGTTCAAATCCCGGCCGCGGCCACCTGGTGGGCCGGTTAAGGGTGGGAATTTTTCCGATCTCCCAGGTCAACTTATGTGCCGACCTGCTAGTGCCGTATCCCCCTTCGTGTGTACACGCAAGCACAAGACCAAGTGTGCACGGAAAAGATCTTGTAATCCATGTCAGAGTTCGGTGGGTTATAGAAACATGAAAATACCCAGCATGCTTCCCCCGAAATCGGCGTATGGCTGCCTGAATGTCAGAATGGCGGGGTTAAAACGGTCATACACGTAAAACACCACTAATGCAAAACAATGAGTGAACGTGGGAGTTTCAGCCCATGAACGAAGAAGAAGAAAAAGAAGAAGAAGGTAGGTATCCTTAGCGGATTATGACTTTATTCAGTTATTCTGCAGAAAAACAGAAATGCTGGCGAGAAACTGTTTGTTTCTGCAGCATTTCTGCATAATGTCATCTTTCGCGAGAGCAACGTTTTTTTCTGCAGTAAAACAGTTTTACTGCAGTAAAATTGAAATCAAGAATGCTGCAGTAAAACGGTGATGTTGTTTTACTGGAGAAAAACTGTTAACACTTTTTCTTCAGCATTTTGGCATTATTCAGTTATTCTGCAGAAAAACAGAAATGTTGGAGAAAAACTGTCTTTTCTGCAGCATTTCTGCATAATGTCATCATTTTTTGCCGAAGCAACGAGTTTTTCTGGAGCAAAACATATTACTGCAGTAAAATTGAAATCAAGAATGCTGCAGTAAAACGGTGCTGTTGTTTTACTGCAGAAAACCTGTTTACACTTTTTCTGCAGCATTTTGTACTGGCTCAGTTGGAGCACGCGAGCCCCCCTCTGTCGAGAGATGGACTCATCCAGAATTACCAATAGTTGTGCGTGACACGAATGTATTTTGTCTGTCTGACTTCCTTTCCGCCGGAAGTTCAAAGTTTCAAAATAAACAATGGAATGGCACCTGTCAGCAACATTGTCACATTTTCCCAGACGAACGCAGTAGTCCACTTCGTGTTGGATTTGCTTCAGAAATTGTTCACGTTCGGCCGCCATTGTGAAGTTGAATATAATGCCCTTATGCTACACGCCTTCTCATATGAAAACGAGCGTTAAAGGCACAGTAAGCCTCCCGTAAACCATCACAGATACGGTCAGGCTTTTATACACAGTGCAATCACCCTTTCATTTAAACACTCACCGATTGAGAACATCCTAGGTGCCCTCCTTAAAGAGCGAGCAATTTTCAAAGAATTTATTTTTGCGTGGTTTATCTTACCCCTGAGCCATCGTGAACCCGTGTGATCCAGTTTCCCTTTTTCACAATGTAGTCGTCAGTTAGTTATTTGAATGCGACTATTTACAATAGCACGTTTTTATGCACGAAACAAACGGCTTTTGTTCACAAGAACTCTAGCGATGGCTTTTGACTGTTGAGAGGAACGGCGATATGCACTGATAAACAGGCGTCGTCTGCTACGACCCTTGCGTGACCCTGCTTCCGGGCTTTTCTTTTTTCAAACTTTCACAACTTCGAATTGTACTGATCTTGTCTTGATGAAAAAAGAATTCTTTTATGATTAAAGAATGTTTGTGTAACAAGCTGTCAATTTATTATTTAGATTTTAAAAGTTAGGTCTAGCGCAAAAACGCACCACGGTCCAAAAACATTTTGATAATCATCGATTCACGGCTATCGCCAGTTTACATCGATAGAATGAGACCCGAAGGGAAGTAACTCATGTTTGACCTGAGTTCAGGATGGGTCCAAAAAGTGTTCGAGACAATCTGCAAAATTAATTCTTTAAAAATTGCTCGCTCTTTACGTAGGGCACCTAGGATGTTCCCGTTTGGTGAGCGTTCAAATGGAAGGGTGTTTGTACTGTGTGTAAAAGCCTGACAGTATCTGTGATGGTTTACGGGAGGCTTACTGTCCGGGCGTGAATTCCGGTATTCATAACAGCCGTCCAGCACCAAAACGAGGCGCCATTGCTGTTGAGGCCAAGTACACGAAAATAAATTCTTTGACAATTTCTCACGCTCGACAGAAAGCAGCCAGGATGTTCCCGTTCGGTGAGCGTTCAAATGGAAGTATGCTTGTACTATATGTAGACGCTCGGGGAGCTCTGTGATGGTTTACGGGAGGCTTACTGTGCCTTTAACTGAGTCCGTGGGGAAAAACAATATTTTAAAAAAGTCCGTGAATCATGTTCATGCCCCGTGACCTCGATCGCCCCGCACGTGTCAGCCCGGTGTGGTGCACAGATTTAAAAAAAAAATAAAAAATCTCAGGCCAGTATTCAAACTGGGTCATCAGCTCCTCGCAAACCAGACAACGAATACGAATACGAATACGAATACTTTATCTCATACAGAGAAATTTCAGTGTGGTGCACATTAAAAGACAAAACAAATAATAAGACAACAGATAAAAATACCATACGAAGCATACTACACTCGCGCACGCATATGTACACTAACAGGAATAGTAACATGATTCCAAATAGGTTAATTGCCGTCAGCTTTAGCTAAAAGTTTACCGCTAAAAACTATCATTATCACAGGACTAGATATGTCATTGAACAATATTTATCACAGGACTAGTCATTCGAGGGTTATCACACTCAGCATAAGGGTGCACATCAAAGAATATAAAAAATATTCATCACAGAAATCAGTGCATATGTTCACCGGCACACATACTAGTTTTAATTAACTTAGGTATTTAAAAAGCCAATTGACTTTGGAATAAAACTGTTCTTAGTTCTGAGCGTGCGGAATCTGGGAGTGCGGAGGCGACGTCCTGGCGACAGCGAGACTGGTTAACTGTTGTCGTGCTCTGTCAAGAAAAACAACCTGTGCTCTGGCTTGAATGTTCTTGTTGTTGTCAGTCTGTGCATGGGGTTGTCTTATTTTGTTTACTTTTAGTCAATTTTAGATTACATGTGTTAACATAGACTTGGTACACTGCGGAACAAACTATTATACTATCCCAGGGGGCGACGAATACAAACGCTACTTTACAAGGTCGTTTGTTTTTCTCCAGAAAAACTGTCACAGACTATTCTAAAGAAAAGGTTAATCGCAATAATGCTGCAGAAAACCAAGTAAACATTATGCTTCAGAAAAACTGTTTTACTGCAGTAAAAAAAACGTTGCTTCGGCGAAAGATGACATTATGCAGAAATGCTGCAGAAAAGACAGTTTTTCTCCAGCATTTCGGTTTTTCTCCAGAATAACTTAATATAATGTCATAATCCGCCAAGCGCCAGTACAAAATGCTGCAGAAAAAATGTAAACAAGTTTTCTGCAGTAAAACAACAGCACCGTTTTACTGCAGCATTCTTGATTTCCATTTTACTGCAGTAAAATGTTTTGCTGCAGAAAAAAAACGCTGCTTCGGCGAAAGATGACATTATGCAGAAATGCTGCAGAAAAGAACGGTTTTTCTCCAGCATTTGTCTTTTCTGCAGAATAACTGAATACAGTCATAATCCGCTAAGGATAGGTAGGCCATTCAGAACTATTAGAACCTCAGTGTAATCCGTTATATCGAGTGGGTTCGAGGAATTTCCAGGCATTGTGATTGCAGGGCCAACACGGATACAAGATATCAAGTCAGTGCATTTCTGACAAGCAATAACAAGGACCTAAAAAAACTCCATGGTTTAGTTTCTGGGTCACTGGTGATACTCTGTGTTACTGTGACAGAGTGATTATTTTGTCTGGGTTGGTTGTCAACTTTTTGACCCGTGCTGAGAGCTGAGGGCCCCAAAGGGGGGGTATCATCACGATCACGGGAAGGGAAATTTTAGCTTTCACGATCACAGTTACCTTGATTTTTGTTTTCACGATCACGAACACCAGTGGCAAATCACGGTCACGGTAAAAGTTGCATGTACAGAAAGCACGTGTCAAAGTAAACACAACCAATCAATCAATCAATCAATGACGCTTATATCGCGCATATTCCGTGGGTACAGTTCTAGGCGCTCTGCAGTGATGTCGTGTGAGATGAAATTTTATACACACAGTAATTCGCTCCTCTGGATCTATTGCACTTTTTTATTATTATTTTTTTTAATTCTCTTTCATACACACATAGAAATACATATCATGATTTGTAATCAGTAACAGTCTCTCTCTCCCTCGCTCTCTACACTCATACACATTCAACTCCCACTCCCCCACTCACACACATGAATATATACTAGGGGGGTCCGGGGGCATGCCCCCCCGGATTTTTTTTCTTCAAAAAACGGTTAAAATCTGTGCAATCTGGTGCGTTCTGGGCATCATTTTCATGGCTGTAATAGTGTTGTGATCTTGTTAAAAATCCCATTTTTGCCTCCCCCCACCACCATTCAACACACCTCCAAACTGATGAAAACAACACTACTGTGCGGTGGCTTCATTGAGACCGGCGCCAGGTCGCGTTGCGCGATATTCCCACGGATCGTTTTTGCGGACATTTTTCAACTTCACCGGAATAAATTTGACTTTACCGGATTTTGAAAACGGCTTTATCGGATTTCCGGCAATTACCGGAAAAGTAGCATGCCTGACAAAATCCCCAACGAACATGACTTTGATCGTCTTTGACATGAGGATCAAGTGACCCAAACCGGCTGGCACGTCTCCCCGCCATTGTTTCTGAATTTAACCCATTGTTGATATTAAAGTTTACAAGCGCCTAAAATAAATCCAAGCTTAATGCAAAGAAGCGACAATAAGAATCTATGCCAAGCGTGTCCACGTTGCTGGGATGAAAAACACATTTCTAGTTTCGGTATTGGCTACACGCAGACTCGATCTCGAGCCAGTCGATGTCACACTGAGCGAGTGACAGCCGGACGTGGCAATGTCGACAATGTCAATGATCTCACTCAAACTCAAAGATCTTGAACAAATTTCAAGATCTTTGCCTACATTCAGAACAGTCATAGAGCAACATAGATCAACATACCTTGATATTTCGTCTTCGGAAAGACCGACCCGTAGCCTGACCTTTCCACCAAGGAGCGGCATTCTCGCCGCCTGCTTTGGTCTGGCTTGAATCCACAAAATAAAACAGAAGTTCGATGACAGTACCGCTGCACGCCATTTTTTATCTTCTTGACTGAATGCACTCAAAACTTTTGCACGAAGCCCTTCCATTGGATGAAGTTTGGCAGACTTTTTCAATTTGCCTTCTGATTGGATCTCTTTTTGTGTGTGATTGGTCCCTTTGGAAGCAATCGCTGTCAAAATCATATTTCTGAATGTGTTGTTGCTTCCCTTCAATCGGGATTAGCTCCTTGACGAATAGAGGATCATAGAGTGATACAGCTGTGAAAAATGTACGTTGAAAATAAAATGCTTTGCAATAATGCCCATCACGATCACGAAAACAAATGACGATCACGATCACGAGACTTGATTTTTTTGTCATCACGGATCACGGGCAAAGTCCCATCACGATCACAGAAATGGAAATTTCGGCAATCACGGTCACAGAAAGGTCAAAAAACGCCAATCACGATCACGATTTTAAACCCTTTGGGGCCCTCAGAGCTGCTGAACTCTCCGGTCCATCTTTGCAGTTGGTCTCCTGTTTTTGTGTAGACTTGCATGGTGTTGGCTTAGGGGGTTTCGATGGAGTTTGACATATGCCAGATGTTGTTTCTCGATACGTCGTAAAATGATACGTAGTTGATCGAAGCTGGTACTGGTGTCATACTGGTATGCCGACACATCCTTGAGTTCCTGATGTAGCCGGCCGGTCCAGAATTTGGTTCTCAGTGCTTCACAGTCCGTGTTGCCAGGTACGTATGCTTGGCGCTTGGCCACATCAAGAAGTTGCTCCAGACGGCAGCCCCAGTTCCAGTGGTGTTGTTAACAATACTCCTTCGAGGTCTATTTAGTAAATATTATGCATTCAAGCCTTCTGACTCTTTTTGAATTTCTGATGTTGCTCACGCAGAAAATCCCGGCTGTGCTCAGTGTAGGCTACCAGTTTGTGCCAAGATGATACTGAGTTTTATTCATTTATTTGTAAAACTGATCCAGTCATGAGATGCGAGCAAGCATAGAGCTTAATTAAATGCGATTCCAGTCATTTTGGTCACAATGCAGTATTTTAATCAGCCGTAACACTGAAAGGCAGTATTTTGGCGCGCGTCATATGTAACTATATATCATGTGTGTGTGTGTCAGTGTGTGTGTGTGTGTGTGTGTGTGTGTGTGTGTGCCCGTGTGTGTGTGTGTGCGCGCGCGCGTGCGTGTGTGTGCCACTGAGTGTGTTTCTGCGTCTGCGTCTGACGTCTGTGTCTCAGTGTAGTACATACTGACGTGTCTGCCGTGAGTCAGCAGTGTGTGCCGGTGTAATTGAGTGCTGTCATCATAGTGTCTCAGTGTTGGTCGGTTAAAATGTCGACCACTGAGTCTGTCTCTATGTATTTCTGTTTGCCCGTCTGCACATATCATAGTGTGTGTTTGTGACACACACTCAGCATAGTGCAGTGTAACACCGGCCCACGCACACCGTCACACACCGTGACACACACACACACACACACACACCGGCACAGACACACACTGACACACCGGCACTGACACACACTAACGCACACACACACACGTACACACACACACACACACGCACACACACAAACGCACCACACATACACACATGAGTGTCTTTCCTGCATTTTTGAAGGCGGCAGTCATAATTTGACAACTGACTCACGACCTGTGTGTAGTCAAAACACTTAGTCTAACACCAAATGTATTTTATCTGCTAACACAGGTTTATTACAACAGATGGAATACAATGTGTCTTTTTAAACGTGTTGTTATTCGTTATACATGAGAGAGAGAGAGAGAGAGAGAGAGAGAGAGAGTTGTTTCCCTTGAATCGACTTTTTTAGTTTGGAAACACAGTTGAGTTTGTGTCACATGGCCTCAATTTCCCGCCATCCTTCACATGGCGTTGTTTTGCTGATTTGGGCAGAAAAAAAGCTTGTCGTGTCGGACTGTTTCTGAGACATCGGCAACATGTGGATCCAAGTTAGGACGATCGATGGGAAGAAAACTGTCCGTGTGGACAATCTATCCAAGCTGACCAAGATAGAAGACCTCAGAGAGCGTCTGATCGAACATTTCGATGCACAACCGGCTGACCAGCGCCTGTTTTACCGCGGGAAGCAAGTGGGTTTTGTTGTCTGCTCGATGTGGATTTTAATTCGGACTTTTTTTTCAGACGCGACTGACATTGTAATTGTTGTATGAGCCTGTGGTAAATTTTTCCTAGGGTTAAAGTACTTAAACGGCTGGATTTTTTTTACTGTAAAATCAATGTGAGCTAAAAATAAAACTAGTAAAACTAAAAGCGAGGAGTTCACTTCACACTTGGTGACTTACTATTTTACACAGACATCGTCGCATTCACTCTGTACATACACAGACACACGGCATGTAATTTACGGTTAAGCTCTAGCAACATTGAAGATTGATTGCTTTGCATAATAAAAACAGAAATGAAATATTGCAATGGGACTGACACTGACAGCAGTGACACTACTACTACAAGTACAAACTTACAATCAAACATATTTTTTAATTTAAAAATGTATGTCGATCAACTTAATGAATCCATGTGTGTTAGCGCTACTTTCTATAGCCTAACTCTTTACAAAATCCATTTTTAGGGGCGGCATGATAATTGATTGGGTTTTGACGACACAATTTATTTTATGTATACCCCTCGTGGTGGACAAAACAGTGGCTTGTCCATGGATACAAATTGTCCAGGCTCTTTTTGTTACTCTTAGTCTTACTCTTAGGGCCGTGGTTGGAGAACCGACTAGTCAGTTATGGACGCATTAGGAACAGGCGAGTCGGTTACGACTTATGGATCCCCTGCTCTGGGACCGGCACTCTCGACAAGCTACCTTTAAAATGTTCGAGGTCCGATGAGTCGTTCAGAAGATTTTTTTATGAAGTTCAATTCAAAGAACTGTTTAGTGTTATATGAAATCACTGAGAATGTTTTCATATTGTGCAGCTTGAAGATGGTCACACGCTGTTTGACTATGACGTGGGGCTGAACGTCCTGATTCAGTTGATGATCCGTGTGAAACCAGCTGCAGCCGCTGAAACTGCCACACTATCAACATCTGCAAAAGCTCAACCTAAAGATGGCGCAGAGGAGAATATTTCTGACAAAGAAAATAATGAGGTATACCCTGCAGGGGCGGAGAGAAACTATCTTAATTGCATTAATATACTTACTCATAAAATCATACATAATGGATAATAATTAGTATTTATAAAATACCCAAAATCTGGTTAACTCAAGTGATTGTGTTTGTTTTGTAAAGTTATGTTTTATTTTTAATGCCAAAATAATCTTGAAACTAAATATGCATGTGTTGTTATCTGGACAAATCTGAGAACCTCTCGTCAGAGTTTGAACCAGTTTCACCATGTGAGTTTTAAAAGTAATGTATGAGGTGCCACTTCCGGTTTGGAATACATCATTTTATACGTTTCATTCAAGTTTTATTTTTTCTAATAATATGATTAAGCTTTGAAAGTAGACTATACTCAATGTTTTTCAAGTAAAGAGGACAGATTTTGAAAGTGGCAAAAATATAACATATGATTTTGATAAGGAATCTCTGTGATTTCAGCCGGACACAGACCCTGCGATCCAGCAGCCTTCAACAAGTCTTGTGTGTCTGGACCAAGATGAAGGCAACATGTATAAGGTCAGGACAGTTGAGACTTTACAGTATGTCTTGTCACAATGTTGGTGACAGCATCTTGCTTGTTTTCAGTGAGAAGTTTTAATCTGCTTTGCGATAACTTATAATTGACAATGACAGGAGCCTTGCAATTGCATATTTAGAAAAAAGTTATTAGAGAGTGATGACATTTATTATTTCGTGTTTTTTTGTGGTCAACATTATTTCGGCACATTTCCTCTGTAGTCTGGTAAAGCGAAAAGTTATTTTGGACAGGTTGGAGACATCATTGATGCCAGAGACCCGACCATGGGGGCTTGGTTTGAAGCCAAAATCTTGGAGGTGACAAAAGGAGACCCTACCTCACTTCCCCTTCGACAAACTGTCAGCGCCAGGGCTGCATCAGCTATCCCCACTGTGCATCAGGCTGTGGAAAATTCCAGCGTACCTAGTTCAGCGTCTCAAGATCGTGCAGTCAAACAAGAAGATGGAGAAAAAGACAGTGCCGTAACCAAGGATCAGAGTGAAACGGTGAAGGACAGTGAAGAAAAAATGGATACAAACAGTGATGAATCAAAAAGCAAAGAACTGAAAGACGATGAAGCTGTTATTAAAGATGAAAACTGCAACACGCCAAACAAGACGGATGTTGCAGTTGTGACGGACGACAATTGTGATGAACCGGACTGTGCCGCAGTTCAGAATGTAAAAGCGATGGAATCCACCACTGTTTTGAGTCCAAAAAAGATTTCCAATTCCAAGGAAAATGCTGGGTTGGCTGGAGCTTCTTCCGCAACTAGGTCTCTGTTCAAGAAGAAAGTGTCTGATGATCTGAAGAAGCAAGGGATTCTGCGTGAAACTACTGTTAGCGATGGGTTCATTTACAAAGTGGTGTTAGATGGGTAAGTATTGCACTTGCTTTTCTTGATTTGTTTGTGATTAATTGTGGGGTTCTGGTTTTTGTGTGTTTGATTGATATGGAGGTCAGCTTGAAATCCCTTTCAGTAACATGAAAGTCACTTGTAGGAAGAACACTGTCAATTATAATGGTAGAAAATAGTGCATAACTGGATTGCACATCAGTTTGAAATAAAAAAATATAAGTATAATGGATACATTTGATGCCGTGAAGTACTGACAGTTTCTGATCTTTTCTCAATCAATCAATATGAGGCTTATATCGCGTGTATTCCGTGGGTACAGTTCTAAGCGCAGGGATTTATTTTTTATTTAAAAAAAAAATTTTTTATGCGATTTATTTATGCCGTGTGAGATGGAATTTTTTTACACAATACATCACGCATTCATATCGGCCAGCAGATCGCAGCCATTTCGGCGCATATCCTACTTTTCACGGCCTATTATTCCAAGTCACACGGGTATTTTGGTGGACATTTTTATCTGTGCCTATACAATTTTGCCAGGAAAGACCCTTTTGTCAATCGTGGGATCTTTAACGTGCATACCCCAATGTAGTGTACATTGACATACTCTCTGTGCGCTCACACATACAGGTATGAGGATGACGTCGTGGAAGTGAGCAGCAAAGAAATCAGGCCTCGGGCACGTCACATGTTGCGTCTGGATCAGGTGAAGGAGGGGCAGACAATCATGGCCAACTTCAACTACGATGATCCCCAGTCGCGGGGTTTCTGGTACGACTGTCTGGTCACCAAGAAGAGAGACACCAGGACCCAGAAAGAGCTGTATGCAACAGTATACTTGGGGTAAGATCTTTACATCATCGTCATCAAGTAGCCCTTAAGCTTGATATTAATTGGGCGACTTCGCGTAGTCTACCTCAAGAAGCTGGCTACACAAAGCTTTTTCACTGAATTTTTGCGAAGTCAACTTTGAATTAAGGAAGGCCTTTCATGGATGTCACTGTCTCTCTCGGTCTAATGGTTAAGATGCATTACCAGTGTGATTCATAATTTCAAAAATCATACTGATTTGATGTTTGCGTTACGGAAGTGGCTGGTTAATGTTACACATTTCTTAGATTATTCCTTAAACACTGTTTTACGCTGTCTATGTTTGCTGTTCATCAATCACATCAGTGCAGCGCTGAAAGTCCACAAAATAGTATTTTTACTCGCCAAACCATTTTTTGTTTCAGCAACTTTACTCGCATTTGGCGAGTAGATTAACATTTCTACTCGCCATTTACATGTTTCTACTTGCCATGGCGAGTAAAATGCTCGCCACTTTCAGGCCTGCAGTGCATCATCTTACCCACCAAGAAGACTGCAAGAGAGAAATGGCAGAAATTGATTCTCTGTAGTTAAGCATTAGCCTTATTTAGGAGAAAAGCTTGGCTTGGTAGTGCTTGTGAGTCTTAAGGCCTAAAAAAAAAATAGGTGTGGTTACGGTAACCCGACCTACCCTATTTTTAGGGGCCGACCCTATAACTTTTTATTACATTTGTCAAAAAAAAAATAAAAGGGGCCAGAAAACGCAATGAAAGCGAAAGCTCTCGAGTCGCACACTTATTTCCCTGTCAAGTAGGTTTAATTTGTACACATTAAAAACAGTTTTAAAAAAAGTGATTGCCAACCTTCCTACCCTATTTTTTTTGGCTATGTTACCTTAACCACACCTATTTTTTTTGTTTGTTGCCTAATCATAACTTGTTTTTGTGAATATTTTCGTCCAAATGCAGCAGCCTGAGTTCTTAGTTTTAAAGTGTTCTAGTTTTTCTATTGTGGCTTTGATGAATATGTGAAAACTACTTGCATGACAAAATTATCCTGTACTTCATCTTATTCTCGTATTTATTGATGCTTTAAAAAAAAAAGTTTTTTTTTCTCTGTTGCAAACAGGGCTGACCTGGCACCGTTAGAGAACTGCCGTCTGATTTTCCTAACAGAGCTGTTTGAGATAGAGAAACCCGGCGCGCAGCTGACAGAACGAGACATCCTGCTGGACCCTACCGCCTCACCCGCTAAACGTAATAGAACATTTACTTTGCTTTGTTGACGGTCGCTGCATCTATTTCAGTGTTGTGTCAGAAGTGTTGCATTTAAGATCCATTCTGGTGACCATTACATTAGATAAGGTGATAAAGTATGGTGATGAATCTGTTGTATTCTGCTGAAAAGAGAACATTTTCACTGACCGTCGGGAGAAGCTACTTGAAACACGCATGGCTGATTTCTTTCAAATCTCATTTTGTATTGTATTTATTGGCGAGAAAAGGTGTATTTGACTTTTAATTGGTCATTTCTGGTGAAGACACAGAAGTTGACGATGGTGTATTGTTCCAATTTCTGGCTTTTTTTGGATACAGAAACAAATTGTATAGGACATTTATGGTGTTTTCTGAAAATCTTGGTTGTTAGTATGTTACTCACATTTTTGTGAAAACGGAGTGACTCTATATCCTCATGCTAGCAGTTGACACAGAAAACAAGATTTTTTACACTGTTTCATTTATGCCTGTGCTCCTTGCGTCCAAAGTCTGTAAAATAATGGATTGCTTGCAACAGTTGTGCAACCACCTGTAAGCATGTAAAGATCTGTCCGAGTTTATTCGGCAGGGGCTCACATCCATGAGAGGTGGCATAGGACAAATGTCCTGGACAATGCAAAAGTGATAGGACATTTGTCCTGTACAAAAATAAATCAACAGGACTTTTTTTTTTTCTAACAAAACATAAATTTAATTAAACTTGACTAGTTTCTTGTCACAAAGGTAACAGAACAAATAAAATGTTCTTGGTAAAAAGGTAACAGAACAAATCAAAGTAATAAAAACATGTTGTTCTGTCAGTCTGAGCTAATGACGACAATTCAGTCGGCCAGCTTGAAACGAAGCCACGCGCGGGGTTGGGGGAGGGGGTAACGTCTTTCTTCGGCGCCGAAGTTTGTGAGCCCCTGATTAGGCAAATGCAGTCAGAGAAGCACAGTACATGTTACTGTTACGCTTGTTTTAAAGATCCACGGAAACGCAGCAGAAGAAGAAGTTTTAAAGATCTGTCGTTATCTTTGCAGGCCAAAACAAACCGGAATGTGATTTCTGTAAAGACAACCCTCGTCGCAAATGCAAGCACTGTGCCTGCTGTGTGTGTGGGGGCAAGAACGACCCAGAGAAACAACTGATGTGTGACGAGTGCGACAATGCGTATCACCTGGAATGTCTCAATCCACCGCTCACAAGTGTACCTGATGATGATGACTGGTGAGAACTGTCAATGATGATGAATAATTTGTGCTGGTGGGTTTAAACAAAATTGTATTCAAAATACGAAACGTGAAACGTTTAACAGTATGCAACAAGGACACAAACTCAAGCAAAAAAGCATACAGATATAGGCAACCAAAAGGAAAGACTAGGATGAAAGCGCAAGGAAAAGAAATCAGGGGTTCTGAGAAATGCAACATAAGCGTTCTAATATACATTTTTGACTCACATGCGAAGCAAAAGTGAGTCTATGTACTCACCCGAGTCGTCCGTCCGTCCGTCCGTCCGTCCGTCCGTCCGTCCGTCCGTCCCGGCGTCCGTCCGGAAAACTTTAACGTTGGATATTTCTTGGACACTATTAAGTCTATCAACACCTGATGTGGCCTGATGGTGTATGGTTACAAGATCTCAAAAAACATGTGCGGCAACTTGACCTCACTTCAAGTTCAAGGTCACAGGGGCCGTAATTGTTGTCTTAAAAACGACCATTTTTCACATTTTCGCATTTTTTTCTGAAGTTATCGAGAATGGCAACCTTAGCTATGTATGCTATACAGGGCAATGTAAGCCCTATCTTTGGACACCAGTTTGGTTGACCTTGCGTCAAGGTCGCAAGGGTCCTTTAAAGTTGGATTGTATACATATTTTGAAGTGACCTTGACCCTGAACTATGGAAGATAACTGTTTCAAACTTAAAAATTATGTGGGGCACATGTTATGCTTTCATCATGAGACACATTTGGTCACATATGATCAAGGTCAAGGTCACTTTGACCCTTATGAAATGTGACCAAAATAAGGTAGTGAACCACTAAAAGTGACCATATCTCATGGTAGAAAGAGCCAATAAGCACCATTGTACTTCCTATGTCTTGAATTAACAGCTTTGTGTTGCATGACCATGGATGACCTTGACCTTGGGTCAAGGTCACATGTATTTTGGTAGGAAAAATGTGTAAAGCAGTTCTTAGTGTATGATGTCATTGCTAGGTTTAGTTATTTGACCTTGACCCTGAAGGTCAAGGTCACAGACCTGTTTACCCTCCCGGATTGTCCGGAATTATTACGGATTTGGGGTCTAAATTCCGGTATTACGGAATACTACCGAAAATTCCGGAAATTCCGGTCGAGAGAACCTTTTTTGTGCGTGAAAATTCGAAGTCGAAATTGTGGTAGTCACCAGGACTGTGATTTCAAGGCTGACCGAAACAGCCTTTTCTGCGCATGTGCATAGCAAGGTATTTGTCGGATTCCGCGGATTTGAGATCGACATTGGTCCGAAGGGTAATATAAGGCCGATCTCTGTGGGGACGAAATGCCAACCAAAAAAGCGAAAGTTGTACAGAAATATCGGCAAAACTATTAAGTCAAGTGGCGGTGTCTGGTGAAGTTTAAGAAGAACGAACCACATTCATTTTGGTGATCAACTTGAGATGAGTGCAACAACAAAGCTAGTCAGTTACGAGTCACGTCGCGGCACGTGTCCCGAGGTTAGACGCAGCATTAGTTTTAACAAAATGCAGTACACAAATGAACATGGAAACAAACAAAAACACGAAATTATGTTTGGCAAAACATGAGCCTGCTTCGCATCGAGTTTATTTGACCTAGGTCTCTACTTCCACAGAATCTCTCAGACCTGCGAACCGATCTCTCACTACGGTCAGTCGCGCCAGAGACATAGATGTAGGTCTATGGTCGCGCTCATCAGTTACTTGGCTGTTGCCGAAATTCAAGTCTTTCTGAGCCTAAAACTGATCTCCATTAATATTTCTCCAATAATAGCAAAGATCACAGTTCTTTAAATCGAAAAACTTACAACAAAAATAATGTTTAAATGAATTAAACGAATCGGTCCTCTAAAATTAAAGGTAGCTTCTGGAGAGAGTTATCATGACTGGTGACAGAATGTAAGGTGGTTTTGTTCACAGTCATGCATCTTCAATTGACTGTAACTAGTCCAAGGGCGGAGGGGTGGGGGTGGGGGATGTTACAGGGGTTCCGGACCCCCCCCCCCCCTTGCTGTCAAAAAAGCAAAAAAACAAAACAAAATTCAGTCTGTGGGAAAAAAAACTAAAGACATTTTCTGTCTGTGAAATTGTTGTTGTCGGGAGCAGATATCAATGAAGATAAATTGCCATTATTTAATACTAACTTTAAAAGAAATAATGAGTGGCTGCTGACACCAATTTATCATGTTTAAAATCAAGGACAGGCTACAAATTGTTAATAAAATAGCTACAATTCTTCAGCCAGACCCCCCCAAGCCCTGGACCCCAGGTTGTACCCCCCCCCCCCCCCCCCCCTCTAGCTCTCTTGCTCCTACTGTGGGTTTGTTTTTTTTAGATAAAGTAAACTTGTCTTAGTTAACTTGCATATTATATATCAGGTGTCGTGTCAGTGTTTGTGTGTGTGTGTCATCGAGCTTCTGTGTGTGTAGTACAATACTGTTAAACATGGTTATCAATTTTGTACTTGTTTTGCATGGTAGCGCGCGAATAAACGTGTCGTTTAATCGTTTTCGAGCTGGTTTATGGTTGATAAAAAAAGATTACTCAAAGATGCCTCAAATTACGGAAAAGTACCAGCTGCATTCCTGATTTTCATTTGGGGGGGTAAACAGGTCTGAGGTCATGTAAAGGTCAAGGTCAAGCATGTGAGTCGTATGGGCTTTGCCCTTCTTGTTTTTCATGAAAAAGGCAGTAATTTGTTACGAATACACACGTAAGGAATAATTTGTGCTGATTAATGTTGCAGTGGATCCATCCCCCCTTTTAACTCATTGTCTCCCAGGTACGGATATATCCGTACCCACTCATATGGCTATCTGACCAGGCACGGATATATCCGATCAGACTGTTAGCTTCAGTCGTTCCTGTAACGTCCATCTAACGCCTGCATTCCAGCGTGCTGGTACACAGTTACTACAATTCTGAGTGACCTGCGGCTAAAAAAAAATTGGTCAACATAGGTTGGGTAGAAAGTGTTAAGCCTAAGGCCCAAAAAAAATAAATAGTCTGTTTACGGTAACCCGACCGACCCTATTTTTTTCGCGCGACCCTAGACTTTTTTTTGGCATTTGGGAAAGAAAAAAAATTCTTGGTTTTTTTGCAAAATAACGTAAAAATATGGGTTTTTTTGGAAAAAAAAAAATGCCAACATACCGACCCTATTTTTTGGGCCTATGTTGCCGTAAACAGACCTTTTTTTTTTTTTGTGGCCTAATACCTTTAGAAATCACAAATAGTCAGGTCTTAAATGGAGGGAGTCTTGAATGGTACAATTTACAGAAGTTATGATATATATGAACAGAAAATCTGAGAAAAAAAAAGAAAGGAGTCTCACATTTAATTTGGGGGTCTTAAAAAGGGGGCTCCCCTGTAAATCCTAGTTTCATGAGCAAATGTGTTTTAGACATTGCCGTACTGTAGTGCGCTACAGACACACCCAGATGAGTTTGTGAGTTTGTGACTTTCACGGCTCCAAGAGCAATGTTAAAGTTAACTCACTCGCTACGAACCACTGCTATCGCAGTGGTCCCATGCACACCACTTCCCCACGAACCACTGCGATAGCAGTGTTTGACCTTTGGATTTTTTTAGCTCAATGACGTCAATTTTTGTACGAAAATAGAGAGGCTGGCTCTCAAGTTTAACCAATCGTCTGCAAATTACCAAGCTAGTTTCACTTCTGTCTGCTGTAGAACGATGACGCGAGGTTTGATTTCGTACTCGCTGGCTTTGTGCAAATTTGCATAACAACAATGGCGTCTACCAGTACGACACGTGCTGAAACACTGCTATCGCAGTGGTTCGTGGGGAAGTGGTGTGCATGGGACCACTGCGATAGCAGTGGTTCGTAGTGAGTGAGTTAAAAAAAAATTCAAAAATTTCAAAAACGCGAATTTGAAGTGATGGCCCTGCGTTCAGCGTAATTTTGATGCCAGAAAAAGGGTTATTTATACCCCCCACCTAAATCAGCTATTTTCTAAGTAAAACACTTGAAACTTTGCACTGAAGGGCATCAACATATCAACAGTAAACCCTGAAAGTTTCAAATATCTGTGTTGAGTACTTCTTCAGTAATGATTTTTTTACCAACTAATACAAATGGCCAGTATACAGTGGAAAGCATAGGAAAAATCGCACAGTAGGGAGTGAGTTAAGTGAAACAAGTTTATCACTTTATGTTGTGTCTCGGGCTAAGATCAAATGTCCCAAAACAGATCGACTGCTAACATTTCAAAATCCAGAATTAAAACACAGAAAAGGTTTGTTATTGAAATGTTGAATTTTGACATAATTTGTGTATTATTTTGTCAAAATGTAAAGGTTCCAGTAACTAACCTTTTTGTAATTTATTTACACCTTGGCTAAGGATTCACACAACGCTGGTATTTGTTAGTTAGAGGCTAGAATGCTATTGCTGAATGTATTTGATGGTATGCGATGGTGTTTTTTGTACAGTAAGTGCTTGGTTCAGTTCAGGATTGACAGTTTAAAAATGAAACAGATTAGGCAAAATAGACTAGGCTGAGCATTCTGCAGGTGCCAGGAAACCAGGTTTCTGCATCGCTCTAACTCACTGTTGTCAAGATACTTTAGAGCGCTTCCTTCCCTTTGTTATGTGAGCTGGGCAAGTACAGTCAGGGTTTCATTTGCTAGTGCGCCCTGCGCCATAGGCGTATTAAATCTGAAAATGTCCCATCACAATTCTCTTCAGTGCGTCAAAGGGCGCATTGAGATTACGTACCACTGCGCCACCAAATGTACACGTTACATCGGATTACACACACACACACATACATACAGAGATAACACAATATAGCGGCTAATTCTCAGATGGCACCATATTGAACCATTTTGCATCTTTGATCAAAAACGCGTACAGGCCTCTTTGGCGCTTCTTGCCTTCGACTAAGCTTATGTCCCATCGGAATTTGGTTGAGGGGGACAAATGTCCCATTGCCTTTTTCTCCCAGGCTAAACCCTGAAAGTGTTTTATTGAACTGTTTGGGATTGTCCAGGTACTGTCCAGAGTGTAAACGGGACGAGAACGAAGTGGTGAAGGCAGGAGAGAAGCTGAAGGAGAGCAAAAAGAAGTCCAAGATGGCCTCTGCCAGCAGCTCCAGCAGTCGTGACTGGGGGAAGGTGAGCAGAAGCAGACGGCACTTCAGTGATTCCATTCTTGTAGTATTCATTGTAGGCTTTCTCTTGCATTTTGCTGTCTGCATGAACCGAGGTATGTTGCTAGGATTTATTTTCTTAGCAGAAATGGCCATAAAGCTAAAGGCAGTTTTCAATCAGTTATAACTGGCAGCAAATAGGTTAAAAAGAAATGTGTTGTATTCTTCTGCCATATCCAATCTTTCACATTTTTTGGAGAGCATGCTTATAAGGCCCCCCCAAAAATAGGTGTGGTTACGGTAACATAGCCCAAAAAAATAGGGTAGGAAGGTAGGCAATCACTTTTTTTTTTTAACTACTTTTTTTCTAATGTGTACAAATTAAACCTACTTGACAGGGAAATAAGTGTGCGACTCGGGCGCTTTCGCTTTCATTGCGTTTTCTGCACGCGTTTTCTTTTTTTTTCTCTTTTTTTTTTGACAAATGTAATAAAAAGTTATAGGGTCGGCCCCTAAAAATAGGGTAGGTCGGGTTACCGTAACCACACCTATTTTTTTTTTAGGCCTAAGCTAAGCTTGTGCTCCATTGGTTCAATTGGTTGTATGCGGCATTGGTAGTTTGTAATTTTGTTGATAACATTGTTTAAATTCAAGAACGGATAGACTGCTAACGTTCCAAAATTCAGAAAAAAACACCAAGAATGGTAGGTTATTGGAAGCAATGCCAATGGGCTTTTGTTTTTTTTGTTTTTTGTATTTGCCAAGCACATCATTGTGGGGCTTTTAATCAATAACATGCATCCGTCTACAATGTATCATCATTCATCCTTCAACATGTATATTAAATATGTAAATGGCAAGTATACAAGACATATATATATATACAACATTAGGACATAACCGACAGACGGACATATAACATACCGTTCGTCTACAATGCCAATGGTTGGCTTGGGTCTTCCAGGTGAAATTTTCTCACAAGCTAAGTTCATTTCCTGTATCATTAGAGTGTTTGTCTGTCTGTCCCCTTAAAAGACCACTGGGATGAAGAACAATGACTGTAACGTATTGTTTTGTTATTATTTAGACGTTCGAATAACCTACCATTCTTGGTTTTTGGCTCACGTAAGTGTAGCCTATGCGATCGTAACTTTGTCTGTCTGTGCGTGTGTGCGTGTGTATGTCTGTGGTAGAAACTTTAACATTTGAAGACGTCACATTATGGCGTAAGAGGGTTAGACGTCACGCGAAGGAATTACTGAAAGTCTCGGTCATTGTTATTTTGAGCGGGCCGAGACTAGTTGGCAGTCGTGTCCCTGTAAGTTACAGGCTACATGCAGACAGACAGATCTAGATCTAGTGTCTCGCTTTCTTGCACAGTGTCACCTATGCTTACTCTGTGTGTGTGTGTGTGTGTGTGTATGTGTGACGGAGTGATTGAGTTTTTGTTACTATTTGTCGATTTCTTACGTGATCCTTGAAGGCTTCGCCTCTTGTTTTATTCTAAAACTGTTTAACCCAAAAGGAAATGGTTTCCCAGGGCTTCATTTCTGCTACTTGTTTTAGTGAATGTATTTTTAAACTTATGCTGTCCAGTGTTGTTTTTAAATTAATGTTGTTGATCAGTTTGTATAAATGATGCGTGTGTTGGTGTATATGGCTGGATTGAAATGTTTCTTAACCGCAATGTCATCACAAATTCCCAACCTTGGGCAATTAAAGATTCTGTATTCTGTAGTTTAGCTGCAGGCTATTTTTAGCACCCCACAGCAGAGATAACAGAGCAGCTGGTAGGTCTCTCACTGCTATGCACTGAGAAGGCCAATCTCCCAGTATAGCGCGGAAGCGCTGGGTATAACAGGCAAGCGAGCTTAACAGTGTGCTGGTGTTTGTTTGTTTGCTTAACGCCCAGCTGACCACGAAGAGCCATATCAGGGCGGTTGTGTGCTGGCTGCAGCTGCTGGCAGCCAATCTATTACCTCTGCTGGGCTATTTTTAACTCACACTAAAACACAAGCTAGGAACAGCGTGTGATGCATGGTGCGTTGTTTTACAGGGCATGGCGTGTGTTGGGCGCACCAAGCAGTGCACAATCGTGCCGTCCAACCACCACGGACCCATTCCTGGCGTGGAAGTTGGAACCATGTGGAAGTTCAGAGTTCAGGTCAGACATCAATGATCATTATAATATTAGGCCAAAAGAAAGAGAGAACAAAATTCTGATATCACTTGTAAAGTATAAGGTTCGCAAGGTCATTCTTTACTCTTTAAAAAAAAGAAGGAAAAAAAAGATTTATTTTTATTTTTATTAAAGATTTTTTAAATTTTATTTACACAGGCGCATGTGGCTTTTAATTGGCCAGAAATGGTGAGAGCTGGATAACAGAGAATTCAATTTTCCTTGTAAAATCGACTTTTGTCATTTTTAATTACATTTTTTCTGAAGAGTCAAAAAAAGGTCTAGGGTCGGGAGGAAAAGATAGGGTTGGTCGAATGTTTTGTTGTTGGCCTTATTATCTCAGGCAGAGGGAGAGTTTGTGTGAATGAAGGCAATAGAGGTCAAATAGATATAAGTCCAGGTATCCCTGTTTGCTTTCTTTCTTGTTATGTTTATGCCCTACTCCTACTCCAGTGTATGATAAAGGGGCGAATAACCCACACCTTCTCATGTTTATGCCCTACTCCAGTGTATGATAAAGGGGCGAATAACCCACACCTTCTCATGTTTATGCCCTACTCCAGTGT
Source organism: Littorina saxatilis (assembly GCF_037325665.1). Taxonomy (NCBI): domain Eukaryota; kingdom Metazoa; phylum Mollusca; class Gastropoda; order Littorinimorpha; family Littorinidae; genus Littorina; species Littorina saxatilis. The sequence goes on along the minus strand of NC_090256.1, from coordinate 77,476,876 downwards.
ATGATAAAGGGGCGAATAACCCACACCTTCTCATGTTTATGCCCTACTCCAGTGTATGATAAAGGGGCGAATAACCCACAGCTTCTCATGTTTATGCCCTACTCCAGTGTATGATAAAGGGGCGAATAACCCACACCTTAATAATTGTATAAGAAATCTCCTCAATCCTTAAAATGCATCCTTTGTTTGAGTTGGTTGGCTAATTTTTTTAAATTTTTTTTAAAAATTGTTTTCTTTTATGTCCCTTCCAACTATTTTGCCATAGTGGAACGCAAGATAGTGGGTTGTACTTTACTAAATCAGTAACCACGCTTCTGCTTATGACTTTTTTTTCTTTTTTTTTTCTTTCTGTCGCGATATAACCTTCGTGGTTGAAAACGACGTTAAACACCAAATAAAGAAAGAATGACTTTTTTTCAGGCACTTAGATGAATTCATACTAACATGTCCTTTTAGAAATGCTGGAAAATGGCGTTGCGTCATGCGAGTGTACTTTGTTTTGCAGGTGAGCGAGGCAGGTGTGCATCGTCCTCACGTTGCTGGAATTCACGGGCGAGAAGAGGACGGAGCTTTCTCCATTGTTCTGTCAGGAGGCTATGAAGATGATGCTGTAAGTTTAAAACCGATTCATTGATGTTACATGTGTCGGGGTTTTTTTTCTCGTTCAAGTGTTTACTATCTGTGGTACAAGTAGCATGTTATTAAATTAAGCTATGGGACTTGAAATTCAGCAGTCCTGTGACTTCCGTTGGGGTAGATTTAATATGGCTGCATTGCAGAAAGTGTATAAAACAGGACCGTTTGTTAGCTTTTCTCTGGTCTAGATTTCACACTTTTTTGTTTACTTTCAGGACAATGGTGATGAGTTCTACTACACGGGAAGTGGAGGTCGAGATCTTTCTGGAAACAAAAGGACAGCTGAACAGTCATGTGACCAGAAGTTGACAAGAATGAACAAGTAAGTATTCTGAAATGCGAATGAAGAAAACATATCCGGCTTTAAGTGAAAGTTGAGGCGGCACTGTCACGACTTCATTTTTCAACCAAGTTGATAGACATTTTTGGTCAAATGAAGACTGGTTTTCAGTGTTGATGGTATAGTTTTAGGCTGACAGATTGACTATGTAATATCGCTTTACACGATTATTTTTTTTTCTTTCTTTGTGTGTTAGAGCACTAGCCAAGAACTGCAACGTACCCATTAACAACAAGACTGGGGCAGAGGCCAAGGACTGGAGAGGCGGCAAGCCAGTGAGAGTCGTGCGCAACTGTAAGGGTCGCAAACATTCCAAGTACGCTCCTGAGGAGGGCAACAGATATGACGGCATTTACAAGGTTGGTATGATTTTTGTCAGTTGTAGGCATCTCGCTGATCTGTTTGTGGAAGCAACACTTGATTAATGTTATGTGTATGTTATGCTCACCCTAAGACACATAAACACACACACACACACACACACACACACACACACACACACACACACACACACACACACACACACGCACACACACACACACACACACACACACACACACACACACACACACACACTCAGACTCACACACTATGGAGGTAACCGAAAGGATGTGTTCTAATCTTTGTAAGTGATAAGTTAACAGGTAGAATGAATCTTAATTGATCAATGCATATGAAGCACAAAATCAGTGTTCTCAGGCCTCGGGCTTCGGTCATTGACACATTCTTCTGACCCCTGGCCAGTTGACCGTCCATTACTTTTGACATGTACAATTCTTCTGAGAGTACAATTTTTATGTGACATTGGGACCTTTACTTATTTTTAATCAAGGTCAAACTGAACTAGTGTCCTCTGAGTCTGGGAACAACACTGCAAAATTACCTATATATATGAGGATATGAGAAAATTCTGTTTTCTATAGAGTCGTTTTTTAATCACAGAACAAATGCGATCAGGGCACTCATGGACAGTGATGGCGGTAGTATTTGTATAATGCAAACAGTTCAGAAAAAAAGGTAGGCTGGTCATTGGAACCAGTAAGAGTCCAACTCAGAGTATTGGTTTTGTTGTTTTACCAGTGATAAAAAACCTGGTAGTTCAAAAATCAACCGGTAGATCATACTGGCAGCCATTTTTGTTCCGGTATTTTATCATTTCAACCGGTAAAATACCGGTAATTACTGGTTAACGCCAATACTGATGGAGGTGCACTTCTTGCTCTTGATGGGGTCGATTTTCAAATTTCAGATCGTGAAGTACTGGGCGGAGAAAGGCAAGTCTGGGTTCTTGGTGTGGCGATACTTGCTGCGTCGTGACGACCCGGGGCCCGCCCCATGGACCAAGGACGGCAAGAAACGCATTGAGCAGCTCGGCCTTGCTATGCAGGTCAGGAGAAAACACATTTAATGATGATTACTGAATCACAAATTAAATTGCATTCTTCAGTCAAACATGTTTTCAGTGGTTTCTTTGTTTTATTTTGTTTTATTTCCCAGCATAACTATAACTCACTCAGTGGTTTATCATAATCTTTACGGGTTTCTTTGGAGAAAATGGTACCTTCAAATTATGTTTTTGTTCACATTTTCTCCACCCAGTACCCTGAAGGTTATCTGGAGAGTCAGGCAGAGAAGGAGAAGGAGAAAGCTGCAGCAGTGGAGCAGCCCAAGTCAGATGCTGAGGAAGACCCAACACCAAAGAAACGGGGTCGCAAGAGGAAAGCAGAGTGTGAGTGAAAATCTGTGTTTGTGTGTGTGTGTGTTAGGGTGCATTTTGTACACAAAACCTGGTCACCAAACTCACAATCTCACTTGTGCACATTGTGGGTTGGTTGTCATCTGTGCATTTTGCCCCAAGCACGACTAAAACCATTGACAACTAGTGTGTATGAATGTGTGCGAGCATGCATGTGTTTATAAACTGAAACTTTTCCTTGGCAAGTTCTGATATATTGGGGGAAAAAAGCTTTTAACTTTGATTGAAAAGGCACCGATATCAACAATTTTAGAAACATTTTGCTTTTTATTTACACCTGCTAAAGCATGTAGCTTTTTATTTTTTGAATATCGTGCAAACTGTGTCTATTGAATGTCAAAGAAGAGTAACTGTCCTTGTAAAGTCTGCAAAATGAAGTCAAAGGGTAAAAAAAAAGTTCCAGGGTCGGGAGGAAAAATTTGGGTCGGTCTGGGAAAGAAAACATTGAACAATTTTGTTCTTGGCCTTAGGTGAACAAAGTGAATCCTAGTAACACACCTGCTGTATATTACTGGCTTGCAGCTACTCCATCAGAGAAGGGGGGAGAGAAGAAGGCGAAGACAGCGGCATGGCAGATAGAGAAAGAGATCATGAAACTCATCAAGGAGGATAACGTCAATAAAAAGCTGTGGGACATGGTGTTACCACATGTGTCGGAGGGGAAACAGGTAACAATTCTTCTTCTCCCCAGTCTGGTGATCCTGTCTTTTTTTCCTCTCCCCTCTTCCTTCCCATCTCCTCCCTCCCCCTTCCTAAATAAAAAGCTGTGGGATGGGATGTTGCCATCTGTGTCGGAGGGAAAACGGGTACCTCTTCTTCTCTCCAGTCTAATAATCCTGTCTTTCTTTCTTCTCCCCCCCCCCCCCCCCCCCCCTCTCCAGTCTGGTAATCCTGTCTTTCTTCTCCCCCCACCCCCCCTCTCTCTTCTCCCTTCTCCCTCCTCTCCAGTCTAGTAATCCTGTTTTTCTGCCTCCCCCCCCCCCCCCCTCTCTCTCCAGTCTGCCTGTAATCCTCTCTTTCTTTCTTCTCTCCCCCTCCCCCCACCCCCCACCCCCATGTCTCCTTTAGTTTTTGTCTTCCTTCCTCCTTTCACTCTGTAATCTTTGCTTGGTGTTTTGATGTGGATGTCTTTGAATTTTATCTGGGAAAATAGGCGGTGTCTAATGCATTAGTAGTTTGTGTAAACGCACAACTGTTTTTTCTCTGTGTGCACGACTATCTTGAAGAAACAAACAGAAAGTTCTTTCTTTGTTCTGGTGTTGGTGGGCATATAAATGTGTTCGTCTTGTCCTTAATTTTAAAATAATTGAGAAAAAAAGTACCTAGTGTTTTGCAAAGGGACATCACTGAACCTTTTTACCATCCTGAACTATGGCAAAATGTTTAGGTCTTGAGATACCTCACTCAGACAGGACATAGATGAGATTGAGAGAGATGAAAATAGATAATAAATACACAACAAATACACACCAAATAGTCTTTTTTTTTTTCTCATGTATGTGCCATGGAAAGAGAGGAGCACTTTTAGACCGAGTCACTCATAGTTTGTCCTGGTTGTCATGTCTGTCGTCTGGTGTGTGTCTGTATGTTACTACGTAACATTAAGGTTACAACTGTAAGCTATTTTTTCTCTTGTATCTGTTTTCAGAAATTTCTACAACAGCTTGAAGAACAGTTTATGTGCATTTGCTGCCAGGAAATTCTGTACAAACCTGTGACACTGGAGTGTACACACAACTTCTGCAAGGTATGAAGAATGTTCAATATCGATGTTGTGACAGAATTTTGGCGTAACTCATGTTAGACAGCTTTTTAGCAGAAGGCCAAAACTGATTATTTGTATTATGAAATAGTGTTTATATTTGTACCTGGTATGGCTAGAAAGATACAAGAAAGTTAAATCATGTATCGTTCATCGTATTTTAGAGAATATTTCTCATTGAGAATGATTTATTTAGTCTAAAGCACAAAAACATCAACATCGCCAAGAATCGAGTTAAGCCACAATTCCAGGACGACGACGATAAATGTCCTTCTGGGAAGTCAACATAGACTAGCAGTTCTAAAGTGTCGCATTGTTAGTTGTATAAACGGGTGTACAATGGGAACAGATAGGCATTTAAAGGCACACTCCTTCCCATGTAAACATCTCAGATCTGGCAAGGCTTTCACATGGGATAAGACCATCCCTCCACTTGGTCACATGCCCAAAATCAAACTGCTTGCTGTGGTGAGTTAAAAAAAAAGTTTCTTTAATTAAGAATATCCCACTGCGCAGATCACACAGGCTGTTCATTTTTGGTATGTGACCAAGTGGAGGGATGATCTTATCCCATGTAAAAGCCTGACCAGATCTGAGATGGTGAGCTGAACTGTTTACTCTGGGAGGAGTATGCCTTTAAAAGCCAATGTTGGTTTCTGACAATAAAGTACTTTCTAAAGTCTTTTCCGTCTCGTATATGTTTATTTATCTTACAGGTGTGTTTTCACATATTTTGTCGTTACATTTGTTCCTGCGTCTGACATTCCTGTCACTTTGTTTTTCTTTGCAGCCCTGCTTGAAGCGATCGTTCAAGGCCGATGTCTTTTCATGTCCGGCATGTCGACAGGATGTACCAAAGGACGTTGCTTCGCCGGTTAACTCAACCCTTACCAAGATTCTCAACCATTTCTACCCAGGCTATGAGGCCGGCAGGGAATAAATTCTGTCACATTTTATATCATCCTCACCTGACTTTAGATAGAACCTACATGTGTTTTCTGGTTAAACGTGCTTGAGTATTCTCTGCCGGTTATCTCAACCATTTCTACCCAAGCTATGAGGCCGGCAAGGAATAATTCTTTCACATTTTATATCATCCTCACCTGACTTTAGATAGAACCTACACGTGTTTTCTGGTTAAACTGTTTTCTGGTTAAACGTGCTTGAGTATTCTCTGCAGGTTATCTCAACCATTTCTACCCAAGCTATGAGGCCGGCAAGGAATAATTCTTTCACATTTTATATCATCCTCACCTGACTTTAGATAGAACCTACACGTGTTTTCTGGTTAAACGTGCTTGAGTATTCACTGCCGGTTATCTCAACCATTACCAAGATTCTCAACCATTTCTACCCAGGCAACTATGAGTCATTACATGTCATATCTTTCTGACCTAGCTTAGAATCTACAGGTTTTTAGAGGATATGATGTACATGGCCTTAGTAGAGGATTTCATTGTGCTGCATTATGCTACCCTTACCACGATTCTAAATCGTTTCGATCCAGACGATAATAATGTTGGCAGGGAATATCTCATTTGATATCATATTTTCATCTGGCTTTAGAATGTTAATGAGTCAGCTGACATGGTGCATATTAAGTCAAGGACTTCTTTTTCCTACCTAGGCTACCCTTACCAAGATTCTCAACCATTTCTAGCTAGGCTATAATAATGTGGGCAGGGAATATCTCATTTGATATCATATTTTCACCTGGCTTTAGAACGTTAAAGGGCAGCTGTCTGGTTGCCTGGCCTCAAAAATGCGCGGAGTCGCGTGCAAACACGCGTTAAAGAGTTTTCCGAGTTGAATCAACTAAAGACTGTTGATTTGGTCCAGAAGAAGATACTTTTATCATTAGTTTGAAATCATGAAAATGAGTGAAACTTTCTGCTAGTTCTCACAATCCGCAAGAAAACGAAGCAGTTGGCAGGCCGAAACAACTCAAAATCCGCGACCGACAACTCTGTCAGCACAAGAAGAGACGCCGCAGCGTTAGCCTGGCAGTGACGTCATCCGAGGAACCCGATAAGGCTGCTGCGAAGTTTACTGTACAATGCAGAGTACAGCTGGGCATCTGTAATGCTGTACGCGTGATTGATTCTTGCACAAAGTAAAGTATTAGGGTGGTGGTATCTTCTCAGGACCCATGTTCCCATCTTCTCTTCTTTGATCTGACCAACTGCAACCTTCACAAGTTATTTCTAAAGTGGTTCACATGCTGTTGCTACTCCCCCAGTCCACCCGGTTAAACCATAAAGTTGCTCAACCACAGACCCTCGTGTCCCTGGTCAGCAGACACTTTACACTGAAGAAGGTCCGCTTGAGGTGTCACGCCAATTACTGTGTACGTGTGAGGTACTGAATTCAAAAAAGAAAAAAACTCTGTCGGTGGGAAAATCTAGGAAAGAGATAATGACAATACTTCTTCAGTTACTCACTCAAGTAGGTAGACGAGATAAGATAAAGGGAAGAGAGACGAAGACAAAGATGAAACAGTGGATCTAGTGTGGAAAATGGGGGAGGGGGGTTCGGCCGCAAAAAAATCAAAGATGAATTTGTCAAACTGTGATTGTGATGGTTATCGTGTGTGTGTGTGTGTGTGTGTGTGTGTGTGTGTGTGTGTGTGTTAACACGTATGTGTGTGGGTGTGTGTGATAACACGTATGTGTGTGATAACACGTGTGTGTGTTTGTGTATGTTTGTGTTTGTGGGTGAGTGTGTGTGTGTGTGTGTTTGTGTCCCTCGACGCGTGACATTATATGCCAATAAGTTGAACAAAAACAGGGTTCAAGTGGGAACACCTGAACAAAAGCAGGAGGGGGACGGAAGACACTTTATAAACTCCGTTTTTTACTGCGAAATTTTGGCCTGGGAGAAGACACCCCATCCTAAGTTTCTCTTCACCTACCCGTGAAGGATGCTTTAGGGCTTGACTAGACAACCCGATTGCGCTCACTACACGGTATAAAGAGAGCGCCGTTCAACCCGGCCGATTCCTCGGCTGACGTCACGCGTCCAAGGGAAGTAATTTTCGAGCGGGCTGCATTGACTCAGCCAAGAATGCAAACTTTCTTCGATTAAAGACATTGTAGCATGTCTAAAATCTTCGGACTTGTGTTATCAAGCTGTTAAAATCACCAAGTAACTTTTAAGTATAGTTTCAGTTACATGAGAACTCATTCTGATGAACAGATTTTGAGAGCCACGACCCAACAGCTGCCCTTGAATGAGTCAACTGACATGTTGCATATTCAGTCACCTAGGCTACCCTTACCAAGATTCTCAACCATTTCTATCTAGGCTATAATAATGTGGGCAGGGAATATCTCATTTGATATCATATTTTCACCTGGCTTTAGAACGTACACGAGTCAGCTGACATGGTGCATATAAGTCAAAGACTTCTTTCTGCTACCTATGCTACCCTTATCAAGATTCTCAGCCTCTGTGATTCTCTCCACATTGCTCTGTCTTCCCTTTAAGCTTGTTTTTACACATGTTGCTACTGCTGAATCGATTGCCTTGTGTAATTTTAGGATAAATGATTTTATGAGAGTTGTGCATGGAAATTTGTGTGTGAATATTTTTGGGAAAAAATGTCTGAAAGCGGTGAGGAGTAATTATTGTTCTGACAAAGTTTCAGGGAGAGAGCCTCCTTGTGTACGATGAGAAATAATTGTATTTGACATGCTCAAGGATAACTGCTGCTTTCATGTGTACAGGTAAAAGGTCTTTGAATCGAGTTTGTTTGAAAAAGGTTTTGTTTTTTTCTGTAGATCTTTCATCAGGTTAGTTTTAACTTGAATTTGATGGCTGCATTGAAGTGTACTGTTAAGATACCTTTGATGAGAAAGTGTTTTTGAGTCACTTGAGAAAAAGTGACTATGTAATCGGTCAGTGTTAGTCTGTCCGGCCGGCCGTCCGGCCGGCCGTCCGGCCGGCCGTCCGTAGACACCACCTTAACGTTGGACTTTTCTCGGAAACTATCAAAGCGATCGGGCTCATATTTTGTTTAGTCGTGACCTCCAATGACCTCTACACTTTAACGATGGTTTCGTTGACCTTTGACCTTTTTCAAGGTCACAGGTCAGCGTCAAAGGAAAAATTAGACATTTTATATCTTTTCTCGGAAACTATCAAAGCGATCGGGCTCATATTTTGTTTAGTCGTGACCTCCAATGACCTCTACACTTTAACGATGGTTTCGTTGACCTTTGACCTTTTTCAAGGTCACAGGTCAGCGTCAAAGGAAAAATTAGACATTTTATATCTTTGACAAAGTTCATCGGATGTGATTGAAACTTTGTAGGATTATTCTTTACATCAAAGTATTTACATCTGTAGCCTTTTACGAACGTTATCAGAAAAACAAGGGAGATAACTAGCCTTTTCTGTTCGGCAACACACAACTTAACGTTGGGCTTTTCTCGGAAACTATAAAAGTGACCGGGCTCAAATTTTATGTGAACGTGACTCATTGTGTTGTGAATAGCAATTTCTTCCTGTCCATCTGATGCCTCATATAATATTCAGAACTGCGAAAGTGACTCGATCGAGCGTTTGCTCTTCTTGTTTTTCTTCGTGTTTACATTAACAGAAACATTTCCAGTATTTGACTAGTTTTTATTTGAAATACCAGAAAAGAAATCGCCAAACATACCTGTTTTTCCCCCCAGGGGGAAGAATTTACCCGATGCTCCCCAGCATGTCGTAAGAGGCGACTAACGGATTCTGTTTCTCCTTTTACCCTTGTTAAGTGTTTCTTGTATAGAATATAGTCAATTTTTGTAAAGATTTTAGTCAAGCTGAAGCAGTATGTAAGAAATGTTAAGTCCTTTGTACTGGAAACTTGCATTCTCCCAGTAAGGTAATATATTGTACTACGTTGCAAGCCCCTGGAGCAAATTTTTGATTAGTGCTTTTGTGAACAAGAAACAATTGACAAGTGGCTCTATCCCATCTCCCCCCTTTCCCCGTCGCGATATAACCTTCGTGGTTGAAAACGACGTTAAACACCAAATAAAAAAAGAAAAGAACATTACCTGTTTTGATTGCATCTTACAGTTGTTTGTAATTTAAGTCAAGTTGTCACTATGTTATTATTCTGTAGTTTGACAGGTTACCTATGACCATTTTTTTGTGCTTACTATCTTTTTGTATTTGAAATAATACCAGTTTAAACCTTTTGCCTCCCGTGACATGGGAAGAAACTCTGTCAATTTCAAACTTTAAAAATCTGTATCAAAATAACAACTGCGAGTTTTCCAAAAATATAAATGCTCAAACCTTGCTGGAAGCTAGTAAAAACAGAAACGCACTGGCTATACGCACTATAAGACCTGACCACTGTATACACTCCGGCTTTAACTTCCAGTCGCGAAGCGAATTTGCCAATCGACACCACTTTGCGATAGGAACGCAGAGCTGTTGATTATAAGAGTATTCAGAAACGAAAACAATCTGATGCTGCACGGCCTTTGCTCAGGGTTCGTACAGGTCATGGAAAACCTGGAAAGTCATGGAATTTGATTTTTAATTTTCCAGGCCTGGAAAGTCATGGAATTTCAATTCAAGTCATGGAAAGTCATGGAATTTTTACAAAAATAAGAAAGAAAAAAAATTAACCTTTAGCACGCAAGCGGCGATTTTTGTTGCCCAGCCATTCTCATTTGAGTCGGTTTCGTCGAAGTTTTCTGCTTTTGTTTTTGCATCGTTAAGTACTTTAGCGCTTCGACAAGCAAAATGGAGGATGATGAGTTTGAAACTTTCTTTCGAGTTGTTTGTTGACAACAAAAAGTATGCGAAATTGGAACGAATTACCGAGGAAGATCTTCGCAATGAACTGTGTATCGCGGTGAAAAAAATGACAGTTTGTCAAGTCACAGTGACGGTTACGAAACGGAATTTACGAAAGTGCAGATGGATACAAACAGTGGCTGGTCCAGTTTAGTGAAATGACAGGACCAGCAAACATTACCGATAATCTGACTGCGTAGCAAATGCTTGACTTGCTTGTCGAAGAGACACTGCGTAGAAACTGACTCAAATCATTGCAAAGCAAGCCAGTGTCAAAACTGGCAGTGACAAGACGAAAAAAGTTTGCGTGTTCGGAAATGGCGACCTGTGGATCTAGTCATGGAAAATGTTATTGAGGCTCATGGAAAGTCATGGAAAAGTCATGGAATTTTGTTTCTAAAAACCAGTGGGGACCCTGTTTGCTGTGACGTAGATTACATTTTCACATTTCCGACACTGAACCACATCAACACTGAGCGTCATTCGACGCCATTTTGCGAAGGTACACTTCACTTTCGATTCATGGTATCACAGTATGCTGGGAAAAATCACAGACAAAAACAAACACACACAGTTGTATACTATGTGAATGTACATTATTTTCCAACCTTCGACACTCCAAAAAAGAGATAGCGGAAGTCCGTACTGATTTTTCATTGGCTACTTCCTAACGACTTGTTCGGGGGCATTTCATTGGCTACAGATTTGTAACAGAGCTTTTCATTGCCGGAGTGTATAGAGACTCATCGATCCTGTATACACTCAAAGTGCGTATAGCTATTGCCAAACAGATATGCGTTGTTGGTAGCATTGTTTATAGCAGATGTTTTGATTGGGCCTTCCGAGATCAGCATATAGGTTCTTCACCAAGCGATGATGATGGTTGCTCTGGGAGACCTTAGGTGAAAAAGCACCAGGCGCAATCACTGCATAATTATGTTGATCTGATCTTAGAATAAAGTTTTAACTTGTGCCTTGCGTCACTACTTTGATATGTATTGTAAAGACACTTTTGATTGAAAAAGTGCTGTGTGTGGTGTCTTTAAAAAATAAAAATGTTTTTAATAGATTTTCATCAGATTACAGTTTTAAATTATGTAATGAATTGCTATTTCGACGTCAGCAAATACCATGTGATGTGACTTGTTTCTCAGTCTGGTCTGTATTTTGATCTTCTCTTCTGATGTCGCTGTTCAGGCAGTCATATTGCTGTCCCCTGGTAGACATTTTTCATTTTCATTTTCATTTTCATTACTTTATTGTCCCATCGCTGGGAAATTCGGGTCGCTTCCTCCCAGTGGAAAGCTAGCAGCAACGGAGTCGCGCTACCCAGGTGTCTGCGTGTTTAGGTGTATTCAGCCACCTGCACTTATGGCAGAATGACCAAGGTCTTTTACGTGCCATTGTGATGACACGGGGGTGGGACATGGCTTCCGTCTCTGGGTCTGCACATAAAGTTGACCCGTGTCCGTCCCGGCCCGAATTCGAACCTGCGACCTTTCGATCACGAGTCTAGTGCTCTACCAACTGAGCTACGTCTGCTATACTGCAAAAGCTTACTCGAGTTTCTGCTCATGGTAGAATTTTTTGTGTAATTGGAGGTATCATATCTCTTTCCTTGTTCTAGCGGTTGTTTTAATGCTTCTAAAATGTTGCTGCTAGCGCATTTGTCAATACATGATTATTGTAGCGCACAGCATTATGAAACCTTTGTACCGTATACTTTATTTTTAAGATTGTTTTACCCTTGTCATGTTTGTAGGAGGTTTATTACTTTTAAGTAGTTTGGATGCCCGATGGATTTTTGTGTGTATGTAACTGTGCATGTCTGTATAAACGCGAGTTTACCCGTATGTGTGCATGATTTTAACCAGCACTGCCTCCTGTTACCTGAATTGACTATTCCTATTACAAGTTTTTATACTGTCAATAACATTGCATATAATTATGTTTGCTGTTAAAAGTTTTCTGGTTGCATGATTTATGGTATCTGCCTATACACCAATGGAGATCCTTGCTGCTCTTGGCTGATGTGAGCAGTTAGCTCTGTTTATTATAATTTGATGAATTAGCATTTACTGTGGGGAAAAAAATTGCTATCAGATTTTGCAGCATTGCTTTACAGCTTGAGACGAACCAATGATCTATTCGTAGAAGAAGATATGCTTTTGATGCAAAGAGTTTGATAATTTCAGTTTGTGCCTGCTTCTGCTGAATAGAAGTCAATAACTGGCTTGTATTACTGTACATGCGATGAAAGAAAATGTTTTCTTCAAAGAGGAATATATTTAACTGATCCTAGTTTTGTCATTGAATCTTTCTTGTATTTCCAATGAGTTTTACTTCGTCTAGTGGTAATAGAAATCAGTTTTGTTTTACTTTTCACGAAAAAGCTTGTGGTAGAAATACATTTGACTTTTTATAAATTAATGGGATGATATTCGATTTTTCAGATATAATTTTGTGTGAGTTGATTAATTTTTTTGCTTTAGTAAGATGTTGAATTCTTCCACTTTAGAAAAGTCTTATTTTTCTGAAGAAAATCTTCATTTAATGTTGAACACGGGATCAGATCATGATTGATATTGAACTCAAATCAGATAACTAAGTGCATGAACTGTGTTTCATAGTCTGAGTGCTGCAACTAAGGAGAAATTAGTGGTTTAAAAAAAAGCATATTTCCAGTTTGTGTCACATGACGTGTAGAAAAACAACACAGAATCGACTGTTCCCAATTCCAGTTTATACATCAACATAACTTTGAGTCTTCCAACTTTTAAAATGCTAACAGATCAGATGGTGAAGTTTGGACGAGAAAAAACGTGAGGGTGCGTTACTGGTCATGCTAATTATTGAATATATACATAATTTACATGCCAGTGACTTGGGCAATAAGATCTTGGTTTTTAATCACATTTCATCTACTTCACGTGCAAATCATGAATTTAAACTGTGTTCGACCTCTCACGTTGAAGATTGCCAATAAAAGTAGTTTTTTGAGGTCATAAATGAAGGAGCCCAATAAAATGGTATTTCATATCCTCTCTTATCATTTTCATTTGGTTGCGGATGAACTTTTTAGTTTTTTTTATCATTCGCATGTGCTCAAACCAGATACACTTTTAGATACAGGCTTACAACAAAGTGACCTCTCCATATATTGTGTATGAATTTACTGTGGACTTCAAATCATTGATTTGCAGTAAAAAGGAGGATTTTCTGGTTAAAAATGAAATTGCACAAAAACAATACATGAACCTCAGGCTAACATTGATAAACTTAGCTTCCCTCAGTTTACCTTTTTTTTTCTTAGAAAGAAAATCCTCTGTTATTCTGTTAAATTCAACACTTGAGTTTATATTTTTCTGCAATCGTCAATGCATTTTCCTAAGGCCAGAAAAAAAATAGTCTGTTTACGGTAACATAGGCCCAAAAAAATGGGGTCGGTAGGTCGGGATTTTTATTTATTTTTTTTTCCAAAAAAACATTTTAAAGTTATTTTGCCAAAAAACAGACTTTTTATTTTAAATTTTTTATTTTATTTTGTCCCCAAATGCCAAAAAAAAAGTCTAAGGTCGAGCGAAAAAATAGGGTCGGTCGGGATACCGTAAACAGACTATTTTTTTTGTTTTTTGTGTGTGCCTAAGATTACCACTGAAATGGGCGTCTTGTATTTTGGGTAGTATATCAATAAACTTGTTTACCTTGGAAGTGGAAGTGATTCATCTTGAAAGGTGACTTTTCTTCTCTTTTTTTTGTACAGGTGTGTGTGTGTGTTGAAGAATGAGGCCCTCTGAAACATGAAAACATACAGAGGCCGTTCCTCAGCCGGGAGACCATGCTTGATTACAGGGGTCACACACAAACCGTTGATTATTTCTTTAAAACAAAAACAAAAACGAAAAATCCGGTTTCTTAAAGTAAAACTTTAAAAAAAAATCTTTTTTTGTTAGTTTGGGTGCTTGATGGAGGCAAAATGTGTATTTTATAATTTATTAGCAGTCAGGGCCCAGTTTCGCCTAGGCTAGGGTAACAGAGCCCTTAGGAATTTATTACAAAAACCATCACACAGGAGTTTTCTCAAATCTTTATCAAATAACCATGAATGAAAGTAAAACGTCACGCTCATAAGATAATTGCCTATGTCATTTTTTGATGTTTTGAGAAAAACGCAAAAAAATTTCTTTGGTTTCTGAACAATCTGCCTATCTCATTTTAATTATAAGTTGCAAAATGCCTATCTCGAGCTGTTACCACGGGATGAACGTAAAATAAAGAGCTGACAGCAACATTTTCAATCAGCAAAACTGCATAACAACCGTCACATTATCAAAACAAATCTTCCGGCATCATAAAAAAAAGAGCCTAACTCAAGAAACGAGATCGGCAGTTTAGCTTACGTTACCGTGGCAATGGTTTCCGTTGGTCTGAGTGTTTGTACTCTCTAACACATGATAGATGTAGCTTCCCCTGTAGTTTCACTACAGACATGCCAGGTAGCAAAAGATCTGGAAATCATCTGCGGGACAGATGCCAGTTGCCACATATTGTACATATGTCAGAAATCGTATGGATACCACATGGTTACAATTTGTCATTTCTCACATGATCTGACCATGACCAGCGGCATATCATAGCCAGCTGGATTCTTGCTGGCGCGGTCAGCTACTCTACTTTTTCAAGCTGAATCATTTTAAAGCTTTTGTTTGTGAACAATAAAAATTATGGTATTTATTTTGCGAATTATTATATATTAATTACAAAAATGACAATTGAAAAATCTGAATTAAAGACAAAGTATTGTATGCCATTTTTGTTGTTGAGTGCGTCTAAACCCTCCAAATAAGGTTTTGAGTGTGTGTAAAAAAAAAAAAATTTTTTTTTTTTTTTATTTTTTTTTTTTTGCAATTTGTTTGTGTCATTTGTTATTTTGCAAAAAAAATCTATGTGATACTTTTTGCAACCAGCCGAAGTTTGCTGTCTGAGTTTGACTATATTTTATAAGGCAAGCGTCCCCAGCCACCATGATCCTGCATGCGTTTTTTTTTTTTTTTCATGCTGGAATGCGTGACACCTTCGCTATTCGCGCCTTACATTTCGTCAACTTTTACGCAGATTGTCGCAGTCGAAACAATTTCACCACGCTTATTTGAAAAGGTGATTGCAATCTTTGTTTTCCTAATTTAATACCGTGCATTTATGTTTCTTCTTTATAAAAACACTTTTGTTAATCTTTTTTTTACCTGTATTTAATTTTGACATGTTGACATAAAAATTAGTTATTCTTCTTGGTGACATTTTTTTTATTTAGAATTTTAATTGCATTAAAACCTTTATTCGGTTATTTTTAAAGTTATTTTCAGACAGTTTGGGTTCAAAGAATACATTTTATTTTTAATCAAATATTTTTATTTTATGTATTGGATTTTTATTAAATTTTTATCATAAAATTTGTTCTCAGCCTTTTTGTTTTTTTGTTTTTGATAAAATAAATCCAAAATCAAAAAGACTGCCAACCTTAAATAAAAAAAAATTTGTTTGTAGAAAAAAATTGCTGAAGTTTTGTTTTTTGGTCAATTGAGCATTTACACTCATTTCAGTGAGCCGTTTGTTTTAAGGGAGACAATAACAACTGCAAAGAGCAATATCTTTCAGTTATTTCCCTTGTTAATTAATTAACTCACTTGACTTCCGGTTGGCGCTAGATTATTATGCCACATGTTTTGACGTTTTTCACCCTTTTATCTTCCTGCCTTGTATTTTGAGTTGCTTATTGGATGTAAGGTAATCCTTGTCTTTCATTCTAAAATAAAGATTGATTGTCTCACGAAGTACTAAGTGAATTAACTGATGGAACAATTTCATTTCGAATTTGATGACTGATGGACTCACAGTCGATCACAGTCTCGATTTTATTTTATTTTTTGCGTAGAAGAACACTGTTCTATTCATCCAAGTTTGTTTTTTTCTGAACGAGGTTTGAGTCAACTAACTTTTCCAAAAACATGATGTTGATTGATGTTGTGGTTTGTTTTTTAGAATAGAAGTTGTAAAACTAAAACAGTAAAAGTGTGAAAATGCTCCGAGTCCGGTATTCGCTGGTCACATAACAAAAATCGGGGAGGTTGCTAAATTACAACACATGTCTGATGTCTTACCCGTTCGCTTCAAATATAATCCAATCAGTTTGAAACATTGTTCACAAGTAGACGAGACTCTGCTTTTCATATTCATGATATTGATAGTGATTGAATAATATATTTTATTCGCGAGCTGATCTACATTACACACGATGACAAAATTCAATCAACCCGATTTTTTGTTGAAGTAAACAAATGTATGTAACCTGCGAATTAGATTCAATCAACCCGATTTTTTGTTGAAGTAAACAAATGTATGTAACCTGCGAATTACATGGTAGTTTTTACATTCTGTTTTAACATTTATCAGCTTCCTGTCTCTTGGTAAACTTCTGGTTTCTAATCTACTGATATACATTCCAATTTTGTTTTCATTGATGATATGAACAAGTGTGGACTTTTTAAAGATTTTTTTCTGTCTTCATTTAAAAAAATGTCATCCATCAAATGTAAATTGCATCTTCATCAAGTGTTAACTATTTCTGTGATATTTTTTCAAGGTGGCGGTACTGAACAGCTTCGGTCAGTTCAAACATACTCTGAACTACAAACAGGACCTTGCGTATTGAGCCGAGGTAAGTAACCATTCATATCGCTCTGCCTCATAAATCAATAACCGTTCAACTTCAAGATTTCTCTCTCTCCCAACCTCAATTTTTTGTTTTCTCTTTGGTGAGTCAGGTTGTGACTTTTGTTTTGCATGGCAGACTTTGTACCAACTTTCCCCCTACTTTGAAACAATTTTAGTCAGCGCCAAATCAAATCAAAAGTGCTACCCTTGTGATGTAAACTGCTAAACAGCGCAAACTGTCAAACTTGTTTTAAGCAACAATTCTTGTCAGACTTTGTAGGCCAGTGCAGCTATTGGAGCTACCTCCTAATGCGACAAAAGCAGTCTGGCTATAGTTTGACTCTATAGCTAACCAATCAGTAAGCGGCGATAAGAAAAGTCTGCGGAATTATATCTTTTTTATTCCACGGCCAAGTCCAGCAGCTTTTGTAGTCGCTGCTAAGTCTTACCTTTATTGTTTCTAAATTATATTATACATTCCAATTTTGTTATTGTTGTTAGTGTGACTTTGAGGCTTGTAAATGATGAATCATTGTGTTCCTAATTAATTTCAAGGCTTTATTTTTCAGAAAGCCATGATTATGACAGTGTGTTTGAACTTGAAGAAAGCTGAGATGGACAGTGACCTCAGCCCTCAACAGACAACATCGCCACAGATGCCGCTAACGCAGACTGTGGTTTCGCTACTGCGGCCAGGTGAAGATGTACAGGTATATCTCGATAGCAACAAATGCATCGTTGACAGCGACACATTTGTCAGGGTCTTTTTGTTTTATGAATTTGGCTTATTTTGTCTTTTATTCTTTTGTAGAACCTTTTTAAAGTAATGAAAGCAGATGTGTCAGTGTCACTTTTTATTTTTTATTTTTTATTTTTTTTTTACTGGTTTAGGGAAACAAATGCATTGTTTTCAGTAAAGAGGAAAAACAGGGTGGTATGTTGATGATTGCTTTATTTTTTTATTTTCAAATTACCCAGGCATGTGTGTTTTTCATCGATGAACAAGTGTGGACTTTTTAAAGACTTTTTTCTGTCTTCATTTAAAAAAAATGTCATCCCTCAAATGTAAATTGCATCTTCATCAAATGTTAACTATTTCTGTGATATTTTTTCAAGGTGGCGGTAATGAACAGCTTCAGTCAGGTCAAACATACTCTGAACTACAAACAAGACCTTGCGTATTGAGCCGAGGTAAGTAATCATTCATATCGCTCTGCCTCATAAATCAGTAACCGTTCAACTTCAAGATTTCTCTCTCCCAACCTCAATTTTTTATTTTCTCTTTGGTGAGTCAAGTTGTGACTTTTGTTGACATGGCAGACTTTGTACCAACTTTCCCCCTACTTTGAATCAATTTTAGTCAGCGCCAAATCAAATCAAAAGTGCTACCCTTGTGATGTACACAGCGCAAACTGTCAAACTTGTTTTTAGCAACGATTCTTGTCAGACTTTGTAGGCCAGTGCAGCTATTGGAGCTACCTCCTAATGCGACAAAAGCAGTCTGGCTATAGTTTGACTCTACAGCTAACCAATCAGTAAGCGGCGATAAGAAAAGTCTGCGGAATTATATCTTTTTTATTCCACGGCCAAGTCCAGCAGCTTTTGTAGTCGCTGCTAAGTCTTACCTTTATTGTTTCTAAATTATATTATATAGTTTTCAGTGTTGTTGTTGCGAAGCGAAGCGGCTTCCCAGTGCGGAATGCAGGCAGTGTGTGCATCAAACAGTGTTGTTGTGATGGATGGATGAGTGAGTGATGAGGGTGAATGAGTTAGTTAAACTGTGACTGAATATCTATTGATTGATTGATATTAAAGTGAACATCAGGGGGGGGGGGGGGGGGGTTAGAAATGCACCATTGTGCACCCGCCTTGATGTAAGAAACACTACTGCAGTCTCCAACAGCTTCAAAGTGGGTTAGACAGGCTCTTGATAAAGACTGAGGCAAAATGTGCCAAATCACACATTGTCTTGTAAGAAGGAAAAATCTTCATTTGTCACCTTTCTGCACTTCTTTGACTTTGTGTGCATAGCCACAATGGTCACAGACAAGATGCATCAAACAGATTTGAAAAAGACCCCAAACTGAACTTGTTATGACTATTTGTAACCCCTCTTACCTTTTTGACTTGGCCGTACCCAAGCAAGAAGGCTAAAAAAATCATAACTAATTCCATGTTGACTTTTTGGTGGGGTGGACCTATTGTTCCAGACTCGCCTTGATTAGAGCAACACTAGTGCAGTGTCCAACAGCTTTTAAAATTTGTTTTGACCTCTTGACAATGTACATGTAAACATGTAACCCTAATCCCTGACTTGTGTAGTAAGAAAAAATCTTCATTTCTCCCCTTTCTCCACTTTTTTGTGTGTCAGTGCATAGCCACAATGGTCACAGAAAACATGCATCAAACAGATTTGAAAAAGACCCAAAACTGAATTTGTTATGAATATTTCTCACCTTTTTTGGACTTAGAAAAATTTGGCAAAAAAACCACACCCAAAATCTTCATTTTTCCCCTTTCTTTCACTTCAATTCAAAACTTTTTGGAAGAACAGTTTCTTACTCTTGCAACTGTCTGTGAACTTAATTTCTCGCAATGGCATAATGCTGAAAGGTATTTTTCGGAAAGGTAGTGCGATGTTCGAACATTAGCGTCTGCTCACGTGCAGCGCGTTTGCAATATTCACTGTGATACGTCACTTCTGCCCCGGTCGCGTTGAGTTATCTTTCGTCAATCGTTCATCGTGTGACGGGTCAATGGCCTACGATTTGATCTGTGATCGGCCCCCGATCGGATTGGGGGAATAAATCTCACGATGGAATCGCCCGTGTGATTCCAACTTATGGAAAGTAGCCTCCTTTTAAAACTCAACTAAATATTCTTTTTTTTAAAATTATATAAAAAAAAAGCCGACCTACCGACACTTATCCTTTTTGGTCACATTACCCTACACCAATGTATATTTTTGTTTGGCCTAACCTGTCTTTGATGACAGCATATCCAGCTTTTTGTGAAAGTTGACGGCTGTGGACGGGACATTTTGAAAACCTCCAGTCCTATGCGCATGTGATCAGAAATTTCAGAAACTAGGGACCTCCCATGTTGTGGATCGTCCATAATTGGGCAGCCGGCTTCATTCCTCTGATTTGGTTGGTTATGTTTCTTTATCTTTCTGTTTGCAGCTGCAGTCAGACGTACATTCGCCAATGCCACAGAACAGGAGCTGGACGCGGCCCTGGCCTTATGGCTGACATCGCAACGGGATAGGCAGATGCCACAGCTGCCTGGTCTTCAAGGGAACGCTAATCAGGAGCATTTGTAGGAACATGCAGTAAGCTACGGCTGCCTAGAGTGTAATTTGTTATACAGTTTGTCTATGAATTATTCAGAACTTTGCCTCCAATTTCAAACCAGTAGTTGCTATTACAGAGTAAGACATCCGTCTCTGAAGAGAAGTTTTTTTTTTAAGCCAGTTTTGTGAAAACGCACTCATAAAATACAAAACAATAGCCAGGCAATCCCTATATTTGTTAGTGTGGGTGCATGCAGAATGCCTCTTTACTCATCTACTGTAATCTTCAGAATCACTATTTGTATTAAAATATGATTTTAACAGAGAGTTAGGCATAACCAGCGCACTTGTGCACACAAAAGATCTCTAGTTCTCAGAGGATGTTAAACTGCTAGGCGGTCAGTCGGTGCAATTACATTCAGAATGCCTTTTTGATCATCTATTGTCATCTTCAGAATCAGTATATATGAAAGAATATGGTATTAAAAGAAAGTTCAGTATTTCATGCACATGGTGCACAAAAAATATCCTAAGTTTGTAGGGAAAGTCTCAGGGCTAGGAAAACTAGAAGGCAAGGATGCATCCTCTGTGTCAATCATAATTGCCACTCAGTACTTTGAGGAGACAAACCCAATGCTGGCGTGTCGAAGAAGATAGCCACAGCGGGCTTGTCAAGTCAAAGTATCATACCATATCCTCAGCATATTATCAATTACTATCCCAATGTAGGCCAGCCGGTCTGAGAAATCTTCAAACCCTAATAGTCGGTCAGCCAGTGCAATTACGTACATAATGCTTTTTTGATCATCCCCTGTAATCTTTAGAATTAGTATTTGTGTAAGAACATGATTTTAAAAGGAAGTTGAGCATTTCCAGCACAGTGTGCACAAAAAAATCCCAATTCCACAGAGAAAGTCTAAGGGCTAGAAAAACACAAAGAAAAGCATGAATCGTCTGGCGTGTCGAACAGGACAGCCACAGCGAGCTTGTCAGGTCAAAGTATCATACCGAATCCTCAGCAAATGAGTATTTATGAAAGAATATGATTCTTTTTGTAAAGTTCAGCATTTCCAGCACATTGTTCACAAAAAAGAGTGCATTTTGCGGTTGGTTGTATGTAAGTTGTAGTTGTACTACATGTCTTACTACTACTAGATTTCCCTTATCAATCAATCAATCAATCAATGAGGCTTATATCGCGCATATTCCGTGGGTACAGTTCTAGGCGCTCAGCAGTGATGCCGTGTGAGATGAAATTTTATACGGCCAGTAATTGCAGCCATTTCGGCGCATATTTACCTTTCACGGCCTATTATTCCAAGTCACACGGGTATAGGTAGACAATTATTAACTGTGCCAAAGCAATTTTGCCAGGAAAGACCCTTTTGTCAATCGTGGGATCTTTAACGTGCACACCCAATGTAGTGTACACGGGGGGGAGTTCGGACACCGAAGAGAGTCTGCACACAAAGTTGACTCTGAAATAAATTTCCGCCGAACCTGGGATCGAACTCACGCTGACAGCGGCCAACTGAATACAAATCCAACTGAGCTATATCCCCGCTCTTCATACCTGTTTTTGTTTTAAATCATTTTATTTGGAATGTGGAATATTCCGTGTCTGTTCCCCAGGCATGCATCAAACTAGAGCGGGCTGTGTTAGTGTGTGCTTTGGCAACATTTAATTTCAAATATTTGGAGAAGCATAAAACAATGAAATACATCAGAGAGAAAGTATTTAGTGAAATCGAGATCTATGCTAATATATGTTCCAATTTTGTTTTTGTTGTGACAGTGAGTGAGGCTTGTGATTCAATGTGTTCCTAATTAATTTCAAGGATTTATTTTTCAGAAAGCCATGACATTGACAGAGGAGAGTGCTTGTTTGAAGAAAGCTGAGATGGACAGTGACCTCAGCCCTCAACAGACAACACCGCCACAGATGCCGCTAACGCAGACTGTGGTTTCGCTCCTGCAGCCAGATGAAGATTAACAGGTATGGCTAGATAGCAACAAATGCGTTATTGGTAGTGACAAAGTGTCAGGGTCTTTTTGTTTTGTGAATTTGGCTATTTTTTTTAGAACCTTTTGTAAGTAACAAAAGCAGATTTTTTTTAAAATGTTGTAGTGTTTTAGGGAAACAAATGCATCAATCAATTTTTAATTTTCTCTTTGGTGAGTCAGGTTGTGACTTAAGTTTTGTTCACATGGCAACTTTCCCCCTACTTTGAAACAATTTTAGTCAGCGCCAAATCAAATCAAAATTGCTTCCCTTGTGAAGAGCAAAAAAGCTCAAACTTGTTTTAAGCCACGATTCTTGTCCGACTTTGAAGGCCAGTGCAGCTATCGGAGCTACCTCCTAATGCAGTAAGAGCAGTTTGGCGATAGTTTTGATATAGCTAACCAATCAGTAAGCGGCGATAAGAAAAGTCTGCGGAATATCTTTGTTATTCCACAGCCAAGTTCAGCAGTTTTTGGAGTCGCTGCTTAATCTTACCTTTTCTAAATTGCTGGAGCCGTTCCCATGGCTGACTTTTTGCCGACAAACCAGGAGGTATTTTCAAACGACTTCGAGTCGGGGGAAAGTTGTTTGCTCGTCTGTCATGTGAACAGCGCTTAAATGTTTTCAGATGATCTGAAAATCTAGGCAGGGATATAGTTTTGTGTCGGTGTGATTATTCATCAATTTATTTCAACTCCTTTCAGTGCAGTTTTTGAGTGGCTGTAAGCTCGTTCCTACCCTTTTCACCTTTTTTCTTTGTGTGTGTGTGAGAGTTATGCCCCGTAATTTGAGAAAACATAATGGACCAGTCTCTATGAACCTTAACTGTCAAATTCTCTGGAAGATTTTATTAATTTAAAAAATATCAAATGTAAAAGAATGTAGTGTCCCCCAGCCATACTCATAGTAATAGGCTCAATTTTCTCAGTTTTATTATTCAGAGGATTTATTTTTAGTTCTGTAACCTGAATGGGTTTTTTTGGTAAGAGTTTTTTGCAATTGCATATATGTCTTCATCAAGCATTAATTATTTCTGTGATATTTTTTCAGAGTGGCATTAATGAACAGCTTCGGTCAGGTCAAACATACTCTGAACTACAAACAAGACCTTGCTTTTTGAGTTGAGGTAAGTAACCATTCATCACTTTGCCTTATAAATCAATAACTGTTCAACTTCAACATTTCTCTCTCTCACCGGCCAACCTCATTTTTCTTTTCTTTGGTGAGTCAGGTTGTGACTTAAGTTTTGTTTACATGGCAGACTTTGTACCAACTTTCCCCCTACTTTGAAACAATTTTAGTCAGCGCCAAATCAAATCAAAATTGCTTCCCTTGTGAACAGCAAAAACGCTCAAACTTGTTTTAAGCGACGATTCTTGTCCGACTTTGAATACCAGTGCAGCTATCGGAGCTACCTCCTAATGCAGTAAGAGCAGTTTGGCTATAGTTTTGATATAGCTAACCAATCAGTAAGCGGCGATAAGAAAAGTCTGCGGAATATCTTTGTTATTCCACGGCCAAGTCCAGCAGTTTTTGGAGTCGCTGCTAAGTCTTACCTTAATTGGCTGACTTTTTGCCGACAAACCAGGAGGTATTTTCAAACGACTTCGAGTTGGGGGAAAGTTGTTTGTTCGTCTGTCATGTGAACAGCACTTAAATGTTTTCAGATGATCTGAAAATCTAGGCAGGGATATAGTTTTGTGTCGGTGTGATTATTCATCAATTTATTTCAACTCCTTGCAGTGCAGTTTTTGAGTGGCTGTAAGCTCGTTCCTACCCTTTTCACCTTTTTTTCTTTGTGTGTGTGTGTGAGAGTTATGCCCAGTAATTTGAGAAAACATAATGGACCAGTCTCTATGAACCTTAACTGTCAAATTCTCTCAAATTCACATGGCAGACTTTGTACCAACTTTCCCCCTACTTTAAAACAATTTTAGTCGGCGCCAAATCAGATCAAAATTGCTGCCCTTGTGAACAGCGCAAACGCTCAAACTTGTTTTAAGCGACGATTCTTGTCAGACCTTGAAGGCCAGTGCAGCTATCGGGGCTATCGGAGCTACCTCCAAATCAGTAATGCGATAAGAGCAGTTTGGCGTTAGTTTGGCTATAGCTAACCAATCAGTAAGCGGCGATAAAAAAAAGTCTGCGAAAAATCTCTGTTAAAGAATGTAGTGTCCTCCAGTCATACAATTTTACACTGTCAAATGGTAAACATTTTCCTCTGGCTACACTTCATTCTATCAGGTTCTATTTTTTCTCTTTTTTTTCCAGGTACCATGCCTCATGTAACAAAGTCTTGCAAGATGTCAGCCGATCAAGCTCACACATCTTCGTGATCAGGGATATCTGTTTCGGCACAGTCGGTGGTGCTAAACTCTGGCGATGGGGGAGAAGTTCTGTCCAAGACACCACCCCTGTGCATCATCCAGAAAGCTGAAGAGTGACACACCTTGACCCACATCCAGAGTGTAGGACTGATTATCTTAAGATAACATATGATCCTGAAACCAAAATTTAAAGCAGATTAATTCTTCTCAATCCAGAACTTGTCTTTAAATCATACTGCAGAGATTATATTCCCAGTGCTGCGATGGTTATTCACCACACACACTCAAGGTCCAACCCTGAAGTGATGCGATAGTCATGGGTTCACTACAGAGCCTTTTTGGAGGAGAGTTGCGGGTACTTTTTTTGTTTTAGTTTTTTAAACTATACTTTAAAGCCTTTTTTTCCCTTAATGTGTGTGTGTTTGGCTGACTTGGGAGTATTATTCCTGCTGTGACTTTGTTTCATTGATTCCTTATGGAGAAAAGATACAAGTTGGCTTATTATTATGATATTGAATATAAAGTATGATCTTCAGACTGTTGTTTTGTCTTTTGTTGTGAAAATGTGATTGAGTGTGTGTCTGTGAGGTTCGAAGTATCGGTCAAACATATGACGAAGACATGTCATTCATACAGTAAACATATGACATATAGCAAACAATATCATTTGTTTCATGGCAACCATGTAATTTGCATATGCCAATGTCATTTGTGATATGGCAAACAAATGATTTTCATATGTCAGTGTCACTTGTAATGTGGTATAAATGAGGTTTCCATATGACAATGTCACTTGTGATGTGGCAAACTAGTGTTTTTGACATGTCATTTACACCTAAAAACCATATGGTAGCCATTCCAAAACCATTTGCAATTTATCTATGACTGACATATGGCTTTACTATATGATTTCCACATGCCATGTCATATGTTTGTCATATGCTAGGCATATTTTTCTTATGAGCGGGACGATGTGAGAAAAAACAAAACTAATCAAACATTTGGGGCAAATGAGTTACCTCCCTTTTGTATGAAAATTAAACTCTTTAAGACATTTAAAATACTGTATGTCCTTAAAAGCATTTGAACGCATGTGCTGCCCACTGCTCGGTGTCAACATTAATTCAATGTCTGCTAAGATGGTTTTTATGGAATGAGTTACCTCCCTTCCTTAAAAAAAAATTGCAGATAATCGAGCAGCAGAGCATTTTACACCCCTTGAGAATGGAAAGGTTTAATTCGATGTTTGTATTGGGTTTAAAAGTCCTAATGTATTATTATAATACAGTATGCCTGTTGTTAGTTGTTTAATTTGTTGCCCCACAGTCTGTGTTACATCTTCCCCACAGTCTGTGTTACATCTTCGTTCCGTTTTAGATCTGTACGCTTTTATGTAAGTTCTGTTTTATTGTCAGACTTTTTATGTGTAACTATCTTCTTCTTCTTCTTCTTGGCGTTCGCAGAGGTGATAAATGTTGTTGTTTTCTCCAACTCCTGTCGACTGCCATATAGTTTGGTCTGCAAGGGAGTTGGTGACGGCCACACTTCTTTTCGTTCCTCATCTAGTAAGGGACATCGCTGTAAGATGTGTTCCGCTGTTTGGTCTTCTTGACAGCAGGCACAGGTTGGTGATGGCGCCAGCTTGAACTTTCGGTTCATGTTAATTATCTTATGTATTTTTATCTTTTTAAAAACAATTTTTCTAGATTATCTTATATAACTATAGGTGGTCGTTGTTTATGAATTTTGAATTTTTTGTAATGCTTGTATGTTATTTCCTACGAGGAAACTCTTTATATGTAAAATGTTGAATTTTAATGTCTAATGTAAAGCGCCATGAGACTGCCATTTGGCGGTGAACAGCGCTATAAAAGAATGTTTTATTATTATTATTATTATTATTATTATTATTATTATTAAAGGTATGCTGGTACGATAAGAGTTACCTCCCTTCAATGGATAACAAAGCAAGAGTTACCTCCCATGCACTATATAGGCTGTATTCAGCAATGGGGAGGGTCATTATCAAGAAAGGAAACAGTGAAACACGAAACTAAAACCCAGGTGCACATCTGCGGCATCTCAGCAGTGTGCATGCACACTAGCGGGTTAGGGGGAAGAATTTACCCGATGCTCCCCAGCATGTCGTAAGAGGCGACTAACGGATTCTGTTTCTCCTTTTACCCTTATTACGTGTTTCTTGTATAGAATATAGTCAATTTTTGGCTCACGTAAGTGTAGCCTATGCGATGCTAAACTTTGTCTGTCTGTGCGTGTGTATGTGTGTGTGTATGTGTGTGATAGAAACTTTAACATTTGACTAAACACCGAAATACTAATTTTACCTGGTTATTATATATCCAAGCAACAGCTTCAAACTATTTAAGCAATGATATGATATGTTGACAGACTGGTACCTGGGCTGTTGAGCCTTTGTCTGATCTTTTGATCAGTTGCTATCCTAGCCTAACTTTGAGCTAGGTAACCTACACGATCTTTTGACCGTGGCCTATTCTATCAACTTTTTCTTGGTTGGTGGGAATTTGTAGTGAGAGGCATACTGACATTTGGGCTATACATATAGTCTTTCAGTGCATTGTCCAAGCGATTTTTGAAACTGTTCATTGTCGGCGCTTCTACCACATTCTTGTCCAAGGAGTTCCATGTGTCTATGATTCTGTTCGTGAAGAAAGATTGTCGGAGAGCTGTTCTGCATTGTTTCTTCTTGAGCTTGAACTGATGTCCACGGGTATTACACAGGCTATTCAGCTCCAGTGGGTTCTTGCAATCGTAGTATCCATGCTTGAATGTGTATGTTTCAATCATGTCTCCCCGGATACGCCTATAGCACATG
Source organism: Littorina saxatilis (assembly GCF_037325665.1). Taxonomy (NCBI): domain Eukaryota; kingdom Metazoa; phylum Mollusca; class Gastropoda; order Littorinimorpha; family Littorinidae; genus Littorina; species Littorina saxatilis. The sequence goes on along the minus strand of NC_090256.1, from coordinate 77,449,397 downwards.
CTTGGAACTTTCAAGACTCTCAAACGCTCTTCGTAACTCAAGGTCTTCAGCCCTGGGATACACTTCGTGGCTCTTCTTAACACACTTTCAATCAGATTTTTATCTTTCTCGAGTCGGGGACTCCACACCACATTTGCAAATTCCAGATGAGGCCGTACAAGTGCAACAAAGAGAAGTCTTAGCGTTTCTGCGTCCAAATGCTCATAAGACCGTCTAATGAGACCCAGGATTCTATTTGTTTTGTTGACTTGTGTTTCCACGTGCTTTGAGAATTTCAATTCACTGTCTACATTGACCCCAAGGTCCTTTTCTGCACTTGAGCTTTCCAGATCAACTCTGTCCACGCTGCCAGGTTTTCTCATATTATACACAAGTTTCTGATTTTTTGTACCCAACTGTAATGTCTTACACTTATCTGCATTAAAGCGCATCTGCCACTTGTCTGCCCAGTCGACCAAACTTTACATTTCGTCGGCACGTATGTAAAGTGTGTATCCAAAGAAAACGGGTGGTGGGGGGTTTTGGGGGGGTAAAAACAGGTGACTGGTTTGTGTCGTGTGTGGTATGTAGACCAGGTCAGGGGTCAAGGTTAGGTCAGATCGCGTGAAGGATTGTGGTATAGGTACAGTTATCACCGAGCTGCAGTTCGCCGATTCGGAGAAGACGATTTCACATTGTTCGGTTTCGTAGCTCCAGAAAAAAAAATAGATACAGAAGATATCAAAGGAGATTTCCTACAGGTTAATCTGCATAGCGTGTTTCCAGTGTCTGCGCGAGGAAGCGCTGTCGAAACTGAGCGCAGTGTCGATCTGGCCATCTGGCAGTCGTGTCCTCGTAACTTGAGTAGGCTACAGACAGACAGATCTAGATCTAGTGTCTCGCACTCTTGCACCGTGTCAAAGAAACTACAATGGGAAGAAGGATAACTTCCTCATTGGGCATGCTTAGAAATGAGAATGGCTAAATATGAGTTATTCCCCTTTGCTGCATGCTGACCAGACTGTCTCCTGCTTTGTTATGACTAGTACAGTCGATCTTTCTCATGTTGTGACTTGCTTTATTTTCACATTTTCGGTATTTAAAACAGCAAACACACACACACACACACACACACACACACACACACACACACACACACACACACACACACACACACACACACACACACACACACATACACTGAAGAAGTTTCCATTCTGATTCGGTTATTTTATTTGGTGCTATATGTTTGCTTCACATTGTTTCTTTTTTTTACATTGCTTGAGGTATCCCCATTCGCTAAACACATCCATAATGCATGCATGGCTCATTCGAAAGAGGGCAACTGAACAACTGATGCCCAATAGCAATAAATACTGAACAACTGAACAATAAATAGCAATAAAATGATGACAGTGCCAAGTTTTTAAGTACAAAGTGAAATCATGTGACTGGACAAAGGCACAATTACAAAATACAAATAAAAAAATCGTGGCCCATTTTAAATTAAGTTCTCAGCTCATGGGGAAGCATAAGATGACCCTAGAAACCGAAATTAGGAGACCTCCCGCCCCCAGGGCAGACTACAAAAAAAAAAGGGGGGGGGGGGTAATTTGTGAAAAAGTATAAAAGGAATCAAAAACTGTATACATGTATTTAGTTAATACCCCAAAAAGTTGTATAGTATATACAATGTCAGACCCTAAAGAAAGTTTGTTAGTCATTGCTTAGGCAAAACAAAGCAAAATAGTCTGTTTACGGTATCCCGACCAACCCTATTATTTTTTCCCCGCCAACCCTAGACCTTTTTTTTGGCATTTGGAGAAAAAGAAAAAGAAAAAAAATCAATTTTGTTCCTGTTTTTTTGCAAAATAATTTAAAAAGATGGTTATAAAAAAAAAATTAAGAAAAGCCGACCTACCGACCCTCTTTTTGTGTGCCTATGTTACTGTAAACAGATCAAAAACAACACACCAGGGATGCTACTCTCCCCTTAAAAATAGCCATGGGTCATAGGTGTGACGTTTGAATCTTTTAGCTAAATAAAACCATAGGCAATTGATCGGAAATATCAGGAAAAATCTTACAAGTTTATTATTTGTTTGCTTGGACCAATCCTCTTGCCGAAGTGTTTTACAGTAAAAATTGATTTTACGTCAAAAGTATCACAGGAATATCGAATGTTGAGGTAAGGCTGGGATAGCCAAGTTCAAGAATAACGGAAGGTGACTGTTGAATCTTTTTGAAAATGTATAAAAATATAGATGGTAGGCAATTCAAAATTAAAAAAAGGACTCTCGGAGCATGGACTTTTGAGTCAAAAATTAAAGAAGGCTCTATGAGCCGAAGTACATGTTTTGTCTCTTTTTTTTTATTTTGAATTCCCTACGATCTATATTTTGATACAATTTTGGACCCTCTTTGTACGGAGAGAGTTGGCAATTGTTAATCACATTCTCTCATCTCATCGACTCTCCTTCGGCTCCTTGGTAACATGCGTTCCGTCTCTGCCAGGAATGGACACAGCAGCAGATAACCGGTAAATATGTAACAGGCATAAATGGCAAAATAGCTCGCCTCGCCTGATAATATATGAGACAACTGTTCTATTAGGCCAAAAAAAAAAATTGTCTGTTTAGGGTAACCCGACCGACCCTATCGACCCAAAAACTTTTTTTTGATTTCAAAAAAAAAAGAAAAAAAAGAGGTAAAAATGCTAAAAAGAGACATTTGGCGTTTCTTTCTCTCCCTTTCTCTCTGTTTTATTTATACGTTAGTTTTGAAACATGTATTCATCAAATATAAGAAGTGAATGTTCAGCCAACATAGCATTTACACACACACACAAAAAAAAAAAAAAAAAAAAAAAACTTTACCTACCTACCGACCCTACTTTTTTTGGTCATGTTACCCTAAACAGACAATTTTTTTTTTTTGGCCTTACAAAGTCTTTCTTGGGAGGCTTGGCTAATTTACTCGCTCGTTTTACACGGGGTTCCATCGTTTTCTTTTCTAATCGGAAAACCTTGCTCCTCAGTTTGTTGACCTTCTGCCGAAGTTCCGCTTCACGAGGGGATGGGGAGGATGACGACTTTGATGCTTTACATCCTATGTCCTCCAGGATCGCCTGAATGTCATCTAAAAAAGAAAACACACACACAAAACACACATAAAATAACATAACCATAACAAGTTACAACCTGGAAGAAATTAAAACATGTGTAATTCAATCACAAAATGAAAATAAACAATAGCGTAGGAAGGCAGGCCAGAAATGAAGTGTATTAGCAACTATGGATTCGATGTGGAACAATGATGGAATTGACCTTGTTTGGTACTGAATGGGTGAGGCCATTAGAACTGTACCCACGGAATACGCGCTATATAAGCTTTATATTGATTGATTGATTGATTGATTAGGACAACAGTACCAGGTAAACTCCTCACACACCATGCCTCTTTCTTTCTTTCTTTATTTGGTGTTTAACGTCGTTTTCAACCACGAAGCTTATATCGCGACGGGGAAAGGGGGGGGGGGGGAGATGGGAATAGAGCCACTTAATTGTTTCTTGTCAAACCATGCCTCTAACAGGATATGTTTCCCATCTTTACGTGTGGGAACTACAGGTACAATTTCATCCATCCATGCATCCGCCCTATACAGCTTCTTCTTCTTCTGCGTTCGTGGGCTGAAACTCCCACGTGCACTCATTTATTTGCACAAGTGGAATTTTATGTGTATGACCGTTTTTACCCCGCCATTTAGGCAGCCATACGCCGCTTTCGGAGGAAGCATGCGGGGTATTTTTGTGTTTCTAAAACCCACCGAACTCTGACATGGATTACAGGATCTTTTTCGTGCGTATTTGGTCTTGTGCTTGCGTGTACACATGAAGGGGGATAAGTCACTAGCAGGTCTGCACATAAGTTGACCTGGGAGATCGGAAACATCTCCACACTTAACCCACCAGGCGGCCGCGACCGGGATTCGAACCCTCGACCTTCCGAGTTAATAGACCGACGTCTTACCACCCCGCCCCAGCGCCCGTCACCCTATACAGCGATTATCAACTATGTAATGGATGGGTTTAAACATTTTTTGATGTCAGGGTGTTCTTCATGGTTAAAAATCTCTTACCTGGTTGAACAATTTGTGTATCAGGCGACAGGTCGGTGCTGGCTTCATTTGTAGCTACCCTTTGCGATGGTGGCTTCCTCCCACTAGCAACCTGCAAATTGCACAGCTCTTTAACTGACAAACTCACAACCAACACCCAGTCACAATGAAACATTTCTCCCAATTTCATGGCATTGGTCTTAGGCCACACACAAAAAGTGTATGTTTCTGGTAAGGCAAAACAAAAAATAATCTGTTTACGGTATCCGGACCGACCCTATTTTTTTCCCACCGGCCCTAGACTTTTTGGGGGCATTAAAAAATAAAATTAAAATATTCAGATGGCTAAAATACAAAACTAAAAAGCCGACCTACCGACGCTATTTTTGGGGGGCCTATGTTACCTTAAACAGACTTTTTTGTGACCTAACATGACTAAAGGTGGAGATTTTTTTTCTAACCTTTTTTTTTAAAACCATCTTTTAAACTATTTTGTTGAAAAACAGGAAAACAATTGATTTTCGAATACCCCTTTTATTTTTGAAAATGCAAAAAAAAAATGTCTAGGGTCGTCGGGAAAACATAGGTAGGGTCAGGTGACCAGAAACATACAACTTTTTTGTTGTTGACGCCGACCCTATACCTTTTTTGCCATTTGGGGCTGTTTTTTTGCAAAATAAGTTCATCATATCATCATAATCAGGACGTCGATCCAAAATAAGTAACTTTTTTTTGTTGGCCTTATCATTTTTTTGCGCTAAATGCAAACAGGCATTATTTGATGGGAACAATGCTGTTGTTTTCAATTCTTACATCAGCCTCAAACTTGTCATTACTCAACCTGCATTTAATAGTGTGCTTCTTTGGTTTGCAAAAACCTAAAACCAATAAATAAATAACCTTCGGTGGTGGATTGGGCACTGCAAACAATGTCGGGACAGCATTCCACACAAGTGATCCTCTCTGCAGGATTGTTTTACTGGTTGGCCTCAAAGTGATCAGTACAAAGCTTGAGACCTTGAACAGCAGCTGGCTGCAGCTTTTCAAAGTCCTCTCGCCTTGTGAATTGCATCCATATTCTGCACCTAGTTTGACAATAAAAACAACAATGTTATTGTTAAACTAAGCAAAAAGGAAAGACAAAGAAAGCTAAATCAGATCTTCAGTCTAAATCTAACGCTCTGCCTGAACGCAAAACGGATGAGTGATGTACCTTTGTACTGTAGTTTTCCCGTAAGCAAGGTTTGATAAAGGTTTCGGCAAATATGCCCACGGGTTTGTCATCAAGTGTAAACTGTTGTTTTGTACTGACTGCTGACTCACACTCACAGTCGTAAGTACTCGCTGACGCTGTAGTCTACTGAGTGAGTTGACTCGAGCCATTGCATTCTCATTCTGAAGAAGGTAAACCTGATGAAATAATCACTGCACAACCCACCTTTTTTCTTCTGTAGGGAACTTGTGGAAAGTTTTCCCGAAGCAGCTCTGTTTGTAACGGGCGTTCTTGCAACAAAAAGCCGAGCACAATTATTTACCACCACCTCGCACACGATCGGTACCTACGCGATCCGCCATTTTGTTTTCGCCGCCAGCATGTGACTAGGGACGATAACCCACAAACACTTTTTCGCATTTTCTTCGCAAGTTCCACGTCTTCCTTTTGTACAGTGTTTGACCGTGTCACATATGCTTACTGTGTGTGTGTGTATGTGTGACGGAGTGATTGAGTTTGTGTTACTGTTTGTCGATTTCTTACGTGAGCCATGAAGGCTTCGCCTCTTGTTGTAAAGATTTTAGTCAAGCAGTATGTCCTTTGTACTGGAAACTTGCATTCTCCCAGTAAGGTAATATATTGTACTACGTTGCAAGCCCCTGGAGTAAATTTTTGATTAGTGCTTTTGTGAACAAGAAACAGTTGACAGACAAGTGGCTCTATCCCATCTCCCCCCCTTTCCCTGTCGCGATATAACCTTCGTGGTTGAAATCGACGTTAAACACCAAATAAAGAAAGAAAGGCGACCACACACACACACACACGCGCACACATACACACACACACACACACACACACACACACACACACACACACACACACACACACACACTTACATCCATTCTTATACCGTACCTTGCAAACGCCCACCCCCTACTTTTACCCACAATCTGTGCGGAGGGGGTTGGGGGGGGGGGGGGGGGGGGGAGGGCGTTTGCTAGGGATTTTACGGTAAAGCGCAGTCGAGAAGGAGACAGTTCAAGTGATCAGGATTTAATGAGAATTCCGGAGGCCCTCACACCCACGCACTTAGCCGTGCCACTGGGTTCGCATGAAATATGTGTCCTGTCAACACATAATTATGTACCATGTTTAACATGCACGCTCTATGCGGGAATTTGAAACTAATCACTGAATGTCTATTCTAAGCACTAAATGTCATACTAATCACAGTTCTGAGTCCATTATTTTTGCCGATTGTGACAGGGCCTTGACTCTCGTGTCCATCTGCCCGCCCACACAGAGTGACACCATGGACGACATTCAGCCCGAGCAGCTGCTGTGTGCACGGGCAAGGCCTTCATCAATCCACCAAGTGCGCGTACTGCAGTGGAAATTCCAGCCAATTGGAGCCTCGCCCGAAAACAATTATACGGGCCTCAAGCCACGGACATTGACGTCAAAATCTACACTAATCGCCATAAAAAATCTAAACACATACATTTAGCTGTAGAACTTTGTGATGTGGCCAGTTATAGTAAAACCAAGTAAATTTCCAGAAAGGTAATTTATTCTCCTACCATTTGAAACAAAGAGTTTCATTTTTCATCAATTACTTTGTATGCCGGGTACCGGAGACCTGGGACACCTCCCAAAATCAAATTCGCAAAAGTAAATTTGCAGACACTAAAATACACAAAAAATAAGCAAGAGTGACCCTGTTTTTGATCGCAAATTGAAGAACAACTTATTTTCTACCCACACAAATTGATTTGGTTCAGCTGTTGTGCCTAGCAGTGTTGTTTTGCCATTTTGAAGAAGACTGGTGTCAGCCTCGTCAGAAGCCGTAAAAGGCTTGTTTTCGCGTCATTTTGTGTGTGCTATGTGGGTAAAAACCCCGTAGTTTAGTAATGGCTAGTTGTATTGCTTTTAAATTTGACATGAATATTGTTAATACAATTGCAAAAGAGTGTGTAAAATATCATGGCGTTTTGATGAGTTTTTTTGACGAACTGGAACTTTTCAGAAAAGTTTGATTAAACTGAAATAACTCTTTTCAGTATAGTTGCAAAAAAATCTGCATTTTGCATACTTCAACACAAATGAATATTACAATTAGGGATCAATTTTGGTACAAAAGCAACAACGCGCTTGGGTGGTATGGAAATGTGAACGCGAAACAACAATTACGAAAAACAGGTCTTCCAACATCAAAACCCAGTCCAGCGCAGCAGACTGAACTGGCACGCTTTTTATCGCTATGAGTGACCTGCCAGTTCAGTCTGCTGTATTTTCAAAGCCAACACCCAGACACCTACAGACTCATCCCACAACCATTATTGTGTTGGGCGTGCGGATATATAAAACTTGCAGCGCACGCCACAAGGGCGGAAACGTTAAGTACTGCCCGCAAGAGGAGAAAGTCAAACGATGTGGCCATCTGGAGCTTTCGTCCTCTTTCCATCGGCTATTGTAGTCTTCTTCGCCGCTCTCTTCTTGCCCTGTCCCGTGTCTTCTAATACTCGACCGCTCTCCGTCCCAGGGAGCGAACCGTCACTTGCGATCCAGTCAATACACATCTATGATCTGGCCTTGAGACAACAGGCCGGGCTGAGGAATAGAGTGCGGTCGGTCGTGTTAGACTCTATCATGTCCTCTGTCTCTTACATCATCCTGCATCAGACTCAACGCGGGTTACGGGCCCAGCACACACAGAAACGATCACTGGACGATAAACTATCATCGGCTAGCCCTTCTTTTTCGTCTTCATCTTCTCCGTCTTCTCAGTATTTGTCCCAAAACCCGTCCACACAAAAAGCGAGTATCGTACGATCAACGCGACAAGCAGTGGCTATGGTAAGTTGTTATTTGTTATCTACCTTTACCTCTACAAAATCAAGATGTAACCAAAGTTGATAACCATACAGTGTTGGGAATAACCATTGATAATAACCTGTCTTGGTCAAAACATATAGATACACTTTGTAAAAACACTTCTAAAAAAATATATCAGTTATCAAAAATTAAACACTTTCTAGACCAACGCACACGGAAACTGGTGTTTTTTTCAGGCATATAGTCAATCAACTATTGACTATGCGTTCACAGTGTGGGACTCTGCAAGTGTGAACACTTTGAAACACTTGGACTCTTTACATCTATAGACGAGCTGTTCAAATTATTTCTTTTAAAAAATACATCTCTCTCTACGTCAGATTATGAAAAAATAAATATTCTTCCTATCAAATTAACATTTGCCTATAACAAAAAAGGTGCGAGGATGCATATAATTATGTGAGGGAAACACCTACACTCATTGCCTCACATTTCAAACAGAACAGTTCACTGAAAACTAAACAAATTGATTACCACAACCCCTCAAAATGACATGTACAAGTCAAGTCTCTCATATTCTGGCGCCTTTATGTGGAACTCCATTCCTGATATAATTAAAAATGCAAGTCAGTGAAACATCATTCAAGGAACACTACATGCTGTTTCTCTTGCAAAACTTATACACACTGGTACTATTGAGCAGCTGATAAAATATCAATACTCTATGATTGTATTGAAACATGATCGTACATTGTTCAAGGACTGGGTGGCCGAGAGGTAACGCACTTGCGCTCGGAAGCGAGAGGTTGCGAGTTCGACCCTGGGTCAGGGCGTTAGCAATTTTCTCCCCCCTTTCCTAACCTAGGTGGTGGGTTCAAGTGCTAGTCTTTCGGATGAGACGAAAAACCGAGGTCCCTTCGTGTACACTACATTGGGGTGTGCACGTTAAAGATCCCACGATTGCCAAAAGGGTCTTTCCTGGAAAAATTGTATAGGCATAGATAAAAATGTCCACCAAAATACCAGTGTGACTTGGAATAATAGGCCGTGAAAAGTAGGATATGCGCCGAAATGGCTGCGATCTGCTGGCCGATGTGAATGCGTGATGTACTGTGTAAAAAAAAATCCATCTCATACGGCATAAATAAATCCCTGCGCCTTGAATCCGTATGTTGAAATATGCGCGCGATAACAAGCTGCATAAAATAAACCCGCGTTAAAATCCCCACAGACTGCCATGCGTTCACAGTCGAAGTTTATGAGTCTTTTTGTAATTTCTCAAAACAAGGCAATCTTTTCCGATACCGAATTTGTAGCATAAATATTACTGTGTTAACCTTTACTTTTAAAGGTACTGAACTTGTCAAATCCAGGTGCACGGAGCCCCTGGGGCTTTTAGTCATACCTCAGGCAGCTATCCGTTAGAAGAACTACCAAGTTTTATTGACTTGCACCCAAAGAGTCAAGAACTGCGATTTTTTTACGAATTAATTTCGTACTCGGACCCGGCTGGTCTTGGCCTATTTTTGGATCTAAATTTAGATCAGGTAGATCACCACATCATGCACAAAAAGACACGTCACTAGCAAACTATGTCAGACGTCATCATGAGTTTGTGTAAAACAAAACAGTGGAGGCCGGAATCACTCAGTTGAATTGAACTCCGACCAAACACCGCACGTACTAACTAGGTTAATTTATGCACTCGCGTGACGTGAACAAGAAACTGTCGAGCTTCACAGATGTCGTCGTTGGGTAGTTTTGGGTTTGTTTTACTACCATAGGAGGAGACCGGCACGGTTGGCCTAGTGGTAAGGCGTCCGCCCCGTGATCGGGAGGTCGTGGGTTCGAACCCCGGCCGGGTCATACCTAAGACTTTAAAATTGGCAATCTAGTGGCTGCTCCGCCTGGCGTCTGGCATTATGGGGTTAGTGCTAGGACTGGTTGGTCCGGTGTCAGAATAATGTGACTGGGTGAGACATGAAGCCTGTGCTGCGACTTCTGTCTTGTGTGTGGCGCACTTATATGTCAAAGCAGCACCGCCCTGATATGGCCCTTCGTGGTCGGCTGGGCGTTAAGCAAGCAAACAAATAAACAAACAAACCATAGGAGGATTTTTGAACTGTAAATGCACTCAGCTGCAACAAAAACGGAAACCGAAGGCTGTGAGCTGCACTGTGCCTTTAAAATTCTTTCTGAAATTAACACACTTTGCCATTCAAAGTGGAAACCTTTCTTTATGAAAATTACTTGGCCTTTACTGTGAGATGAACCGACAGAATAAATCATGTCTCCACCCGATTCAGTCTTCCACATATCTTTAACAGAGTCCGTAATGTAGGACTCTTGAACACAAGTGATATCAATTTTTCTCTCTTCCAAAAGACGAAATAAGCCATTACGCTTATTTTCATCTCTTCAAAGACCGGCGACATTTAAAGTAGCCATGGCAATAAGTCAAAATCACTAAGAGTAAGGAACTGTCCGTTTAAAGCAAGCCAAGTCGTTTTCCAGTCGGTCGAGTGTCAAGTCTGCCATCCCCACACTAAGGCAGGTGTCTCATTGTCCGAGTCAGTAGGGTCTGTTTGTTGTAAAATGTCCGCGCGACATGATCATACATAATGCAATGAGAACATTTTTTGAACAAACAAATAATTATTTGTTATGATATTCAATCATTGCTTGATATTCATAATGCATATTGAAATGTTTTTATTTTTTATTGTTGGCCTGGACATGTTTATTATGTAAATTGTACTGTTGTGAAAACACCTACAAGAAGATTGATAAAAAAAAATGAAGCCGTGACAGTGCGGGTTCAACTTTTGCAAACGGGAAAATATGAAGTCATCAAATAGCCCTATCAGAAATCGCAGAAAAACGGCACAAGCAAAAGATGACCAAAAATGTGTAAACCAATTTTCATCAAAATCCGTCCAGTAGTTTTTGAGATATGCTAAGCAAGCACACACACACACACACACACACACATACCTAGGGAGACAAACCTCGCTCTCCGCTCTTGTTAAAACATTCAGTCGTTACTTGACTAAATGTAAAAAGATCTCTTTTTTCAAAATTTGGTGGATGTTGAGTATGTCAGGCTAGTAATGTTGGTTGGAAGGAGGTTGGGGGTTGTGCAAGTTTGAATATGTAAAATATTCTAAGGGTAACATCACTGAATGCATTGATACAGGTCACATAAGGAGTTCTCTTTGACATTATTTATTTATTTATTTATTTTATTTTATTTTTTTTATTTTTTTATTTTTTTTTACCTCCCGCGGGTTAGGGGGAAGCATTTACCCGATGCTCCCCAGCATGTCGTAAGAGGCGACTAACGGATTCTGTTTCTCCTTTTACCCTTGTTAAGTGTTTCTTGTATAGAATATAGTCAATGTTTGTAAAGATGCAAGAACCGCAACAATCGGTACATTAGCTCCAGAATTTGTTAATATTGTCACAAACATTGTGATTCAAACATTTCCATATTTGAAAATAGTGCTATTTTTGTTGTTGTCCAAAGCTATATTGAGAAATCAAACCGCTTTGGGACACCTTAGTTCGATGTTGGTGTGGATTTTTCTAAATATATTACTTGGGGCCCATCTTCTTTTTTTGATATTTTGTTGTGTCTTCCGTTCTCGTTTTGTATTTGTTTTCGTTTTCGGTATTGACACAGATTGTGTTCGATAATTCAAATTAAGTTTTCCTTGCTGTTTTTCTCCTTTTCTTTTTTTTCCTTTTTCTTAATTTTTTTATATTTTTATATATACATATTTTTTTGTTGTCTCATCTCTTTTTTCAAAAATGTGTCGCATTGATCATAATCCGCCATGAAATTTCAGGAATGTTTATGTGAGCACTTACCATAAGTTTTAAACTTGTTGTGCTCCTTCTTAATGATGTTGTTATATTATCATGTGTCTGTTTACGAATAAAATACTGTTAAAAAAAAAAAAATGTTTGTAAAGATTTTAGTCAAGCAGTATATGTAAGAAATGTTGAGTCCTTTGTGCTGGAAGCTTGCATTCTCCCAGTGAGGTAATACATTGTACTGCGTTGCAAGCCCCTGGAGCAATTTTTTTATTAGTGCTTTTGTGAATAAGAAACAATTAACAAGTGGCTCTATCCCATCTCCCCCCCTTTCCCCGTCGCGATATAACCTTGAACGGTTGAAAACGGCGTTAAACACCAAATAAAGAAAGAAAAGAAAAGAATTTTTTTTTGGGGGGAGGGGAGTGGGGGAGGGGGGGTTGAGGGGGGAGGGCCGGGTCATAGATAGTAGAATCTCCTTTTAAGACCCACAAAACCCTGAGAAATTCAGGTCTTAAAATGGGGGTAAACTTGCAGAGGTTATGAACAGAATATCTGAGAAAACAGGGTCTTAAAAATGTCTCAAAGGGAGGGAGTCTTCTGTTGGGTAAGGTGGTTCAGGGAGGGGCGGGGGTATCGAAGGCGAGTCGTGTGTAAGCATTTGCATTTCTTGTTTTTTTTCTTCTGGTAAACAGAATAGTTTTGTGTCATCGTGTATTCCGCGCTCTTTATAAACCCGCGTCGTGCCGTTATATATATTATACTGTTGCGTGGCCGGAAATAACGGTCAACAGGGTGTGTGACGAAGACGAGAACAGAACCGGAGTGCTATGTAAATTATGAGCAGTTCTTCCAAACCCATATACAAAAAAAGTGTGACACGACCAGCCTGTTTGAGGGTTTTAATTTTTGAGCTAGATTTTATTTGTTTTGACATATCGACGTAGCAGTTCCGGAGCAAACGATCCAAATGTCTTTGCGATTTTGTATTCAAATGCGTTTTTCCCAGAACCTAACAATGCACTGCTCGAAAAAATGGTCACGAACAAATCAACGGTACTTCGAAGAAAGAAGAGTAACAACATGCGAGAGAGAGAGACTGAGAGAGAGAGAGAGACAGAGAGAGACAGAGAGAGAGATGAGAGAGACAGAGACAGAGAGAGGGAGAGACAGAGAGAGTGCGAATTTTCGAGGAAGAGTTGAGAAGCACTTTCCAAGGAGGGTCTGTCATTTTAACTCACAGCCCAGTCGAACTTATTTGTCTCTCGTGTCTGAACAAGATACCACATTGAGACGGGCGACAAAAGTACACAATAACTTTGTGAGTTACAACCTGACCCCGACTTCGTCTTTGACCCAAACGACAGTGTGTTTTATTGTGGGTCATGGAAAAGAGGCCGTGAGGTAAAGTCTGGCCTTGGCTGGGTCAAGGCCACACAACCAGACGACCACGGACAACCAAAGCTTTGACCGTACCGCAGGAAAGTGACAAAGAACAATGTAACAACACCACCTCCACCCCGCTCCCTGCCTTACTGATCATTTTCTTGTCGACAGCTGATGAATGCGGGAAGCTTTACAATCATAGTACATTGTATTTAAACAAAGTCTGGAGTCTCTACTTCTGAACAAGTGTCCAAAATATGCTTGTGCAATGACGACTGAAGTATCTGTCTTTGTCTGTCTGTCTGTCTGTCTGTCTGTCTCACACACACACACACACACACACACACACACACACACACACACACACACACACAATTTGCAGCACGCCATACGTGCATTAACAGGACTTTTAAAAAGACACAACTAAATACATTAGTCCTGAGGGCTATCCCTGCTCTTTTTTCTTCGCGTAAAACAAAGCACGGAGGAACGATGCCGTAAAATAGGGTTATACGCTTCGTAAATCTAACATTTATTGATGCCGCCGCCAGAGTCATTTGAAAAACTATTTAAAGGAAGCTTAACAATTCATTTCAAGTTTGTACTCTGAATGTACTTCGTTTACAACCACACACAGAAATAGGCTTATATAATTATAAGCCTTGACTAAAATCTGTACGTCTGTATCCTTTTTTTCTTCTTTTTTTTTTAAACCTTTTGAAGGTAGGTTAAAGATTCATTTCACGGAGACTTAGTTTATCAAATATACAACATTCAGAAATGATTTAAAGCACACAAATCAACAAGAACAAAATATTAATTCCCAATTAACAAACATTCATTATTCCCGCACCCCCACACCTTCTCAGCCGCGCTGTGCAGGTCAGAATTCGGTTCGCGGCCTAGCTGACCCAGTTGTTCCTGCCAGTGCGCCCGCACTGACTGGTTGTCAGGGCAATGGAAATTCAAAATGGCGGCCAGCAGAGTCTCACTATCTCTGGCGAGTGCTGTTTCTAGGAGATTTACAACACATTCCCTTCATTCTAATGCCCCACTATCTTGCACCAGTCTGTCAGCCAGGCAATTAGCTAGCTGTGTGTCCAGCCAGGGATGTTTATCCCCACTGTAATTGATAGTAGGCAGCTTCAAGTGAAACTGGCCCCTTGGCACTAAGCAGAAAATGGACCCCAGATGTTAAAACAAATGCCCCCATATCTCAGTTCCCTCTAATCCTGTAGCTTTGCTGGTACTTAGACCTGTTGGCAGAGATGCTATGCTGCTGGTTGCAATAAACAGTTCTAATTAAGGCTATGTCAGACGCACCACAACACAAAACAGTGTTTTCTTTCAAAACAAACACAAAAAAGCGTGTTTCCCGAGTGACATCCCCCAAAACGCGTTTCAGAAAACACTCAGTCTCCATTTGTGATGCTGTAATAGTGGATGGTTCGCTGGCACGGTGTGTGTGTATGTGCGTTTCGTGTTTTCGCATCGTGTTTTGGGTTTTAGAGCATGCTCTAAAATCTGAAAACACGTTTTGGTAGTCAGCCAATGAACGCGGACGATCAACTCACGTGATTCGGTTTCCGGCACCACGGAGATAGAAAAAAATGGCCGACTCAGATGTGGTACCGATTCAGGGTAGTATCGGACCCATGAATCCTAACTAGAGTCTATGGAGCCTGTCACGATTGAAGAGAGGCAATAATATCAGTGAGCGCTACCATCCGTGTTGTTTACAAACCCAAACACAGCTAGCCTGGCGCGGTAGCTGGACGGGTGAAGCTGCCCGTATCAGTGGGCACTGCCAGCCGTGTTGTTTAACCCAAACACGGGGCGATAGCTGGTCGGGTCAAGCTGACACTGACCGATATTTCTGTGAAAACACGCACCGCGCTTCATCTGTATGTTTCGCGTGTGACATCCGCTCTTTAAAAACATGTGTTTCCCCAACGTTTTGAGATGGTGTTTTTGTCGAAAACATGGTTTTGTGTTGTGCGTCTGTCTCCGCAAGACTTGCCTGGGGGGGGGGGGGGGGGGGGAAGGGTGGGGGGGGGGGGGGGCGTCATGGGTTTGGCCAGTACTTTGGGACGAGTGTCTACTCCCACTCACTGTGCTCTCTGTTCTGTGGAAAGCAAGCACTACTGGAATGAATATGTGCCTTATCTAAAGGAAAGTGAATGTGTTAATATCTGTGCTGTTTTATTTTGTTGTTTTTGTGTGGACTGTGCTCATTTTGATGCCGTCAAAATGGATTGTGAAAGTTGTATACAATACAATGGAGTGCAGGTGTATTGGATTAGCAGTTATTCATTCTACTTTCTGGTGCAAAGGTAAGGCTTGCTTCATTCATTCTGCTTGCTGTACTGTGTTTAGCATGCTTGTTGCATCTAAAACAAAACTGTATCATGTCTGTAGTAAAAGTGTGTATGACGCTATTTTTCAATGATGACAAACTTCTGTGCTAACACTTTCAAAACACACCAAAGTACCTCAATCAGTTAGTACTGATGAATACTTCTTACCAAATTCAAATGGGATTACAATTGCATTGAGTGGTATCTGCAGAAATCGATCTAGTCATGTGTCAAATTTCAAGAAAAAATGCAACACACGGCTCAGCTATCATTAAACTAAAGGCACAGTAAGCCTCCCGTAAACCATCACAGAGCTCCCCGAGCGTCTACATATAGTACAAGCATACTTCCATTTGAACGCTCACCGAACGGGAACATCCTGGCTGCTTTCTGTCGAGCGTGAGAAATGTTCAAAGAATTTATTTTCGTGGACTTGGCCTCAACAGCAATGGCGCCTCGTTTTGGTGCTGGACGGCTGTTATGAATACCGGAATTCACGCCCGGACAGTAAGCCTCCCCTAAACCATCACAGATACTGTCAGGCTTTTACACACAGTACAAACACCCTTCCATTTGAACGCTCACCAAACGGGAACATCCTAGGTGCCCTACGTAAAGAGCGAGCAATTTTTAAAGAATTAATTTTGCAGATTGTCTCGAACACTTTTTGGACCCATCCTGAACTCAGGTCAAACATGAGTTACTTCCCTTCGTGTCTCATTCTATCGATGTAAACTGGCGATAGCCGTGAATCGATGATTATCAAAATGTTTTTGGACCGTGGTGCGTTTTTGCGCTAGACCTAACTTTTAAAATCTAAATAATAAATTGACAGCTTGTTACACAAACATTCTTTAATCATAAAAGAATTCTTTTTTCATCAAGACAAGATCAGTACAATTCGAAGTTGTAAACGTTTGAAAAAAGAAAAGCCCGGAAGCAGGGTCACGCAAGGGTCGTAGCAGACGACGCCGGTTTATCAGTGCATATCGCCGTTCCTCTCAACAGTCAAAAGCCATCGCTAGAGTTCTTGTGAACCACAGCCGTTTGTTTCGTGCATAAAAACGTGCTATTGTAAATAGTCGCATTCAAATAACTAACTGACGACTACATTGTGAAAAAGGGAAACTGGATCACACGGGTTCACGATGGCTCAGGGGTAAGATAAACCACGCAAAAATAAATTCTTTGAAAATTGTTCGCTCTTTACGGAGGGCACCTAGGATGTTCTCAATCGGTGAGTGTTTAAATGAAAGGGTGTTTGTACTGTGTGTAAAAGCCTGACCGTATCTGTGATGGTTTACGGGAGGCTTACTGTGCCTTTAAATAAAGTTGTAAGTAAGAGGGCAGTCACACACGCGACTCAATCGTGAGATTTACCCTGTCACACGGCCGATTGAGTCGTGGAAAATAGCTGCGACTCAGTCTCATGCGATTCCCTGGTAGCTTTGAGCTTTAGAACTTGTTCTATTCCTGCGACGCAGTCGTCAGTCAATCGCAGGGGCAGAGCCAATCAGAACGCGTCGTTGCGGCCTTCACGCCGTGACGTAAAATAATGGCGGACATTGGCGGACTGCGTCTCTTCGTCGATTCAAAACTTTCTGGAAGAACAGTTTCTTACTCAGATATAAAGGAGACGTTTTAGGCGTGTACAGCGGTCGGGAAACATTAATTGCAACTGTCTGGGAACTTTATTTCTCGCAAAGGCGTAATGCTGAAAGGTATTTTTAAGAAAGGTAGAGCGATGTTCGAACATTAGCGTCTGCTCTCGCAAAGCGCGTTTGCCGTGTTCACTGTGACACGTCACTTCCGCCCCGCTCGCGTGGAGTTATCGTTCGTCAATCGTTAAGTCAATCGTTCGTCTATCGTTCATCGTGTGACGGGTCAATGGCCTACGATGTGATGTGCGATCGGCTCAAGACTGAATCGCGCGATTGAATCTCAACGATTGAGTCGTGTGTGTGACTGAAGCTTAAGAATATTACAGCAACGGTCAGACAGGCCAGTTTGTTGCTGTGTGCAGCTGGCCGGGCTATTTATAGATGGCTGCTCTAGATAACCGAATTCTCAGCGCTGGGAAGGTCGAGGGTTCGAATCCCGGCCGCGGCCGCCTGGTGGGTTAAGGGTGGAGATTTTTCCGATCTCCCAGGTCAACTAATGTGCAGACCTGTTAGTGGCTTATCCCCCTTCGTGTGTACACGCAAGCACAAGACCAAGTGCGCACGGAAAAGATCCTGTAATCCATGTCAGAGTTCGGTGGGTTATAGAAACACGAAAATACCCAGCATGCTTCCTCCGAAAGCTGCGTGTGGCTGCCTAAAATGGCGAGGTAAAAACGGTCATACACGTAAAATTCCACTCGTGCAAAAACACGAGTGTACGTGGGAGTTTCAGCCCACAAACGCAGAAGAAGAAGAAGATCAAGAAGTACATGATGTCGCCTTTTTGTCCCAGAAGTTGTAGACTGTTGTCTGTCAGTTTGTGTGATGCTTGCTGGTGGAGTTATGAACCTAACCAGGGAAGGTAAAAAGCTGATAGTTAGGTGAACTTACTGTACATGTTACAAAAGCTGACAGTTAGGTGAACTTACTGTACATGTTACAAAAGCTGACAGTTAGGTGAACTTACTGTACATGTTACAAAAGCTGACAGTTAGGTGAACTTACTGTACATGTTACAAAAGCTGACAGTTAGGTGAACTTACTGTACATGTTACAAAAGCTGACAGTTAGGTGAACTTACTGTACATGTTACAAAAGCTGACAGTTAGGTGAACTTACTGTACATGTTACAAAAGCTGACAGTTAGGTGAACTTACTGTACATGTTACAAAAGCTGACAGTTAGGTGAACTTACTGTACATGTTACAAAAGCTGACAGTTAGGTGAACTTACTGTACATGTTACAAAAGCTGACAGTTAGGTGAACTTACTGTACATGTTACAAAAGCTGACAGTTAGGTGAACTTACTGTACATGTTACAAAAGCTGACAGTTAGGTGAACTTACTGTACATGTTACAAAAGCTGACAGTTAGGTGAACTTACTGTACATGTTACAAAAGCTGACAGTTAGGTGAACGTACTGTACATGTTACAAAAGCTGACAGTTAGGTGAACTTACTGTACGTTACAAAAGCTGACAGTTAGGTGAACTTACTGTACATGTTACAAAAGCTGACAGTTAGGTGAACTTACTGTACATGTTACAAAAGCTGACAGTTAGGTGAACTTACTGTACATGTTACAAAAGCTGACAGTTAGGTGAACTTACTGTACATGTTACAAAAGCTGACAGTTAGGTGAACTTACTGTACATGTTACAAAAGCTGACAGTTAGGTGAACTTACTGTACATGTTACAAAAGCTGACAGTTAGGTGAACTTACTGTACATGTTAGTTGTTACAAAAGCTGACAGTTAGGTGAACTTACTGTACATGTTACAAAAGCTGACAGTTAGGTGAACTTACTGTACATGTTACAAAAGCTGACAGTTAGGTGAACTTACTGTACATGTTACAAAAGCTGACAGTTAGGTGAACTTACTGTACATGTTACAAAAGCTGACAGTTAGGTGAACTTACTGTACATGTTACAAAAGCTGACAGTTAGGTGAACTTACTGTACATGTTACAAAAGCTGACAGTTAGGTGAACTTACTGTACATGTTACAAAAGCTGACAGTTAGGTGAACTTACTGTACATGTTACAAAAGCTGACAGTTAGGTGAACTTACTGTACATGTTACAAAAGCTGACAGTTAGGTGAACTTACTGTACATGTTACAAAAGCTGACAGTTAGGTGAACTTACTGTACATGTTACAAAAGCTGACAGTTAGGTGAACTTACTGTACATGTTACAAAAGCTGACAGTTAGGTGAACTTACTGTACATGTTACAAAAGCTGAGTAACCTCAACCATGAACAGATAATGTCTGGGAGAAACCAAGAAAACAAATTATAACTGTTCAAACGGCTTGAGTTGTTAGAAAGATTTAATAACAATCCTAGATGTAGAAAGCCTCAGTGAGAGGGTCAATTTCCGTTCCGCGTCGACATAAACTGTCAATTCTGATTTCGGGCCGTTTGAACCGGATTTGTTTTTAGTACGACTTTTGAATGTAGTGGATGGAAACGTAAGCGTTGGATACAAAACAGTTCCTTTTCTTGTGTTTGTTAAAAACTTTGAAAACAATGACTGTTTGTTCAAAACTGAAGTGCTCACTAACTTGTGTATTAACACAGCCGTGACTAGAAGACAGAAAAACAGATGAAGAGTCTTTCTTGACTATCCCAGTCCTGACATCTTGATTCTATTGAAAATGCATGGTTTTATTTTCAAATTCGCCTGCCGCGTACTTCACGCACCAATCGGTCAAAAGCAAATCCAGAGTCATGTGTCAGTCGTCGTTTGGTAACCTTCCAAATCTCCTTCTTGCCGACTGTGTACGCATACCTTGCTTGTCAGGTATAAGGAGCAAAGGGCACACAGGTAAATAACAAAAGTTCGAAAGCCTGAGGCAAGCAACATACTTTTGTATCGATTTTTATTTTGAGCTATCCACATGTCCTGCTCTTGATTTACGACTGCCAATATGTAACACTTATAGCACCACCCTGTATATGTAACACTTATAGCACCACCCTGTATATGTAACACTTATAGCACCACCCTGTATATGTAACACTTATAGCACCACCCTGTATATGTAACACTTATAGCACCACCCTGTATACGTAACACTTATAGCACCACCCTGTATGTGTAAAACTTATAGCACCACCCTGTATATGTAACACTTATAGCACCACCCTGTATATGTAACACTTATAGCACCACCCTGTATATGTAACACTTATAGGACCACCCTGTATATGTAACACTTATAGCACCACCCTGTGTATGTAACACTTATAGCACCACCCTGTATATGTAACACTTATAGCACCACCCTGTGTATGTAACACTTATAGCACCACCCTGTATATGTAACACTTATAGCACCACCCTGTATATGTAACACTTATAGCACCACCCTGTGTATGTAACACTTATAGCACCACCCTGTATATGTAACACTTACAAGCACCACCCTGTATATGTAACACTTATAGCACCACCCTGTATATGTAACACTTATAGCACCACCCTGTATATGTAACACTTATAGCACCACCCTGTATATGTAACACTTATAGCACCACCCTGTATATGTAACACTTATAGCACCACCCTGTATATGTAACACTTATAGCACCACCCTGTATATGTAACACTTATAGCACCACCCTGTGTATGTAACACTTATAGCACCACCCTGTATATGTAACACTTATAGCACCACCCTGTATATGTAACACTTATAGCACCACCCTGTATATGTAACACTTATAGCACCACCCTGTATATGTAACACTTATAGCACCACCCTGTATATGTAACACTTATATCACCACCCTGTATATGTAGGCCTTGCATGACAATTGGTTTCTTGATGGTGTGTTTCAGCCAAGAAATGGATCCTTGCGCGGGCGGTGCCGAAAGATACCAATGTGGGATTGCAAGAACATGTTTGTCCATGGAAGACTAAAAGAAGTGTGCCGAGTTGCGAGCATTCTCCGAGGGATCCCTAGATGCCGAGTTTCCCCCTCGCCCTTATAGGGCTAGACTGCAGGACGTGCCTCACTTTGCCTCTACCAGTACCACTACCAGTACCACTACCACTGCGACTACTATACTACAACTGCCTTTACCACTACCCCTACCACAAGCCTCCACTTGTAATGGACGACATGGCCCATGGATGTCTCTCTAAGATACAGAACAGCATACAATTAGAATGCTCTAAGTAGACTTGAACCACAGCAATAGTGATCAGGGCCGGCAGGTTTTCAGTGGGGAATGCGCTATCCCGCTGTTGAAATGCTCAGGTTATAGAACCTTGCTCAATACCATGCATACACAGGGCATCAAGTCATGGTGCTAGCCTCGCACGTACATACACAGGGCATCAAGACATGGTGCTAGTCTAGCACGTACTTACACAGGGCATCAAGTCATGGTGCTAGCCTAGCACGTACATACACAGGGCATCACGTCATGGTGCTAGCCTAACATGTACTTACACAGGGCATCAAGTCATGGTGCCAGCCTAGCACGTACATACACAGGTCATCAAGTCATGGTGCCAGCCTAGCACGTACTTACACAGGGCATCAAGACATGGTGCCAGCCTAACACGTACTTACACAGGG
This sequence comes from Littorina saxatilis, assembly GCF_037325665.1. Classification (NCBI taxonomy): domain Eukaryota; kingdom Metazoa; phylum Mollusca; class Gastropoda; order Littorinimorpha; family Littorinidae; genus Littorina; species Littorina saxatilis. The sequence goes on along the minus strand of NC_090256.1, from coordinate 77,427,439 downwards.
CATCAAGACATGGTGCTTGCCTAACACGTACTTACACAGGGAATCAAGTCATGGTGCTAGCCTAACACGTACTTACACAGGGCATCAAGACATGGTGCTTGCCTAACACGTACTTACACAGGGAATCAAGTCATGGTGCTAGCCTAACACGTACTTACACAGGGCATCAAGACATGGTGCCAGCCTAGCACGTACTTACACAGGGCATCAAGACATGGTGCTAGCCTAGCACGTGCTTACACAGGGCATAAAGTCATGATGCCAGCCTAGCACGTAAATACACAGGGCATCAAGTCATGGTGCCAGTCTAGCACGTATATTCACAGGGCATCAAGTTATGGTGCCAGCCTAGCACGTAAATACACAGGGCATCAAGACATGGTGCTAGCCTAACACGTACATAAACAGGGCATCAAGTCATGGTACCAGCCAGGCTAACACGTACTTACACAGGGCATCAAGTCATGGTGCTAGCCTAACACGTACTTACACAGGGCACCAAGTCATGGTGCTAGCCTAGCACGTACTTACACAGG
>NC_090256.1:77374403-77421903 GCF_037325665.1 Littorina saxatilis | reverse complement strand
ACACACACACACACATCTATACACACAGATAAACAAACAGACAAACAAACAAACAAAGTCGCGAAGATGTGCAGGAGAGCTTCGCGGAGCTAAAATGGACGCCAACTGTCACTTTGATGATTGCTGCCCCAAACTGTCTGTCACTATTTCTCATAACGGTTATCTTTCTCACATTCAAAACAACAGACATAGAAACAAAGACACACGCACACACAAACAAGCATGCACGCACAGGTACTGTTCTGGAAAAGCAAAACCTTTCTGACTCTCACATATCGAACAGTTTTAATGCCTCGACAAACACACCTGCAAAATTTTTTATTGCGACAAATTTCTCACCCGAATTCAAGCATTATTGCATATATCATTTCATTCAATCTTCATATGCCATTATGGCCTTTCGGATTGAAGATTTCTTTTACAGGGATCACGTGACCGCCGCTCAAAATAAGGCTACCCCTGAAATCGACGTGACAAAAACGAAAGGGACCAATTAAAAATCGACGATAAATCATATGCACAACCTGGCAACTTTTACATACAAGGAGAAAGTCATTCAATTATCTACCTAAAACATGTTGTTTTGTTTAGCTGGCTTGCATATTTTGTGTGTTATGCTATTCCTACTGATGCAGGTGTCAATCGCATGAGGGGTCAAAAATAGGAGGTTTTGCGGCAATTTTGAGGGGTGCCATTACAAAAAGTGCTATATTTCAGCAACGCCGCAGTGGATTGCTTTGAAACATTCAGGATAGTATGTCTACATACGGGACGTACTACGAGTTTGATTTGGGATATAGACTAATAGTAAAAGGTATGTGTTCAGATGTTATGCAATGTTCTGGAAAAAGTTTTAAAACCCGTCATAGCATTGTGCACATAACGTCCAAAAAAATGCATGACTTCGCATGTCTACAGACAAATGATTTCTTCGAATTTTGCCCCAATGAGAAACTTGTACCTGTGTGTGTACGTCGGTGAATGATCAGATGAGCTTTCTGGGTGAAGCGTTTGTCGCAGACGTGACATTCATACGGCCTTGACCCGCCGTGAGTAGAACGGTGTTCGACGAGTGCCGGATATGACCTGAAGACCTGACCCGGCAGAAACCACAGAGGTGGGGAACGTCATGGCTTTGAGTTCAAAATGGGTTTTGGGTGTTCTAGCAGCAGGCGCTAGGTTTGATGCTTCTTCCGTTGCGCAATCCATTCGCGGGTTTTCCGAGATATGTTGCTGTTGATGGCTTGTGTCCGATGTCCGTGGATTGATTAGATCCATGATGTTGTCGTCGGTCACCCGTTCCAGTGAAGGCGTGGACCCTATGTCCGAGATGATATCCTGCAAATACCGGACAGGAGACGTTCAGTAACATACCAGACACCGTAGAACTCCCGTTTCTAGAACCCAGAGTTTTTCAGATGGCTTAAAGGCACAGTAAGCCTCCCGTAAACCATCACAGAGCTCCCCGAGCGTCTACATACAGTACAAGCATACTTCCATTTAAACGCTCACCGAACGGGAACATCCTGGCTGCTTTCTGTCGAGCGTGAGAAATTTTCAAAGAATTTATTTTCGTGGACTTGGCCCTTTACAACAATGGCGCCTCGTTTTGGTGCTGGACGGCTGTTATGAATATCCCGGAAATCACGCCCGGACAGTAAGCCTCCCGTAAACCATCACAGATACTGTCAGGCGTTTACACACAGTACAAACACCCTTCCATTTGAACGCTCACCAAACGGGAACATCCTAGGTGCCCTACGTAAAGAGCGAGCAATTTTTAAAGAATTAATTTTGCAGATTGTCTCGAACACTTTTTGGACCCATCCTGAACTCAGGTCAAACATGAGTTACTTCCCTTAAACTGGCGATAGCCGTGGATCGATGATTATCAGAATGTTTTTGGACCGTGGTGCGTTTTTGCGCTAGACCTAACTTTTAAAATCTAAATAATAAATTGACAGCTTGTTACACAAACATTCTTTAATCATAAAAGAATTCTTTTTTCATCAAGACAAGATCAGTGCAATTCGAAGTTGTGAAAGTTTGAAAAAAGAAAATCTGCAGGGTCACGCAAGGGTCGTAGCAGACGACGGTTTATGCGGCATATCGCCGTTCCTCTCAACAGTCAAAAGCCATCGCTAGAGTTCTTGTGAACCACAGCCGTTTGTTTCGTGCATAAAAACGTGCTATTGTAGATAAGCTCACATCGAGTCGCATTCAAATGACTAACTGACGACTACACTGAATCACACGGGTTCACGATGGCTCAGGGGTAAGATAAACCACGCAAAAATAAATTCTTTGAAAATTGTTCGCTCTTTACGGAGGGCACCTAGGATGTTCTCAATCGGTGAGTGTTTAAATGAAAGGGTGTTTGTACTGTGTGTAAAAGCCTGACCGTATCTGTGATGGTTTACGGGAGGCTTACTGTGCCTTTAAACAGCACCTCCTTATGATCTGATTTCTAATATGTTCTAATATCTTTCTGTTCGAAAATTCTATTTATTAAAGCCTCACTACTACGCCTCAGATGAGGTTTACAGAACGATGGAATCTTTCACGAAATACGCTAATCTAACCTAGTAGATCACACTAACTTGCACTAGCATTTAACAGCAGTAAATGACACAGTTCGTTTGAATGGCTATTCAGTATGCGTAAACCACACACCAGTTCTCGTGGTTTATTCAACCCCTGAGCGATCGTGGACCCTGTGACCCACTTTCTTTTTTTCACAATTTAGTCGTCAGTTGTTGGTTGCAACGCTGTTCGCTGTGCATAAGTGTGTACCTCTCAATCTAAAATGTAACAGAAGACTGCGAGTCACACGAACTTATCGGCGGCGGTAGACTTCAAAGAAAGCAGCGACATGCAGCAAGTTCGTCTGCTTGGGCAAACAGGACCTTGAAGGATCTGCTTCCGGGCTCCTTTTTTTTCAAACTTTCAAAACTTCAAATTGTACTGATCTTGTCGTGATGAAAAAAGAATTCTTTTATGATTTAAGAATGTTTTTCTTATCTCACATGCTGTCAATTTATTATTCAAATTTTAAAAGTTAGTTCCAGCGCCAAAACGAGGCTTCCGATTTGTTTTATTGTAAATCCGACTGGTCACGCAAAAATAAATTCTTTGAAAAATGCTCGCTCTTTATGGAGGGCACCTAGAATGTTCTCTAGCGGTAAGTGTTTAAACGAAAGGGTGTTTGTACTGTGTGTAAAAGCCTGACAGTATCTGTAACCAGAAACTGATGGTTTACGGGAGGCATAGTGAGGCTTTAACCTCCATTATGAGATTGCCTCTCATTTCAGTAATAGATCATTTTCTTAGAACTCTCTCTTTCCAAATCTCCGCTCGTCACTGAGACTCAGTGTGTGTTACACACGTACGGGAAGATGCCTAACATGGCGGACCTCCTGTTCTGACCAACTAACGGTGCTAGAGCGCTCAAAACAATTGTATTCGCTGTATTTACCCTCTCTGGATAACTCAAAACAGTGGCAGAAACACAAACCACCAAACCGTTAGGCTTTTTCTCTTTTCAACTCTTTTGGTAGCGTTTACTCTAAATTTGACGCTTAAAACGGACTAGTTTCTGTCTACAGCCAAAGCAGATATCACACACACATCAGTTGCAAGATATGACTGCTAAGACTGTATTTGTTACAGTTTTGCCCGGTGTTTACCCCGAGTTTTTACTGCAAACAAAAAATAATAGCAAAACCAAAATGGGTATTTCCTATAATATGGACCAGCTCAACAAATAGAAACAAGAACGCCGAGGCGTCATGACTTGACTGAATACAAAAACAAGTCGCGTGAAGCGATATAAAAACATTCAGTCAAGCTGTCGGCATCAAAGTAACAGATTAATAAACGCCTCTTGAAAACTGTTCGCCCCACTGTCTCATGTCTGGCCAGGCTTATACCTGGGATAAGACCACCCCTCAACTTGGTCACATACCAATAATTAACTGCCTGGGTGCTGTCAATGCACATTTTTTTTTTTTTAACAAATATTTTTGTAAAGGGCACTGGTGCCTTTTTCGAAAATGAATGCATAAAAAATCTCCTCACAGCAAGCAGCTAGGCTGCTGTGTTTAGGTACGTGACGAAGTGAAGGGATGGTCTTATCCCACGTAAACGTCTGGACGGTTCTTTGGTGATTTGCCAGCAGAAATATTTGTGAGAAGGAATGTACCTTTAAGGAGACTTTGACGACACACGTAGATCAAGTTTCGCGGCCTCTATCCGTCAAGGCGACAATGTCACTCTTAGTGAAGGGCAGATTATACCTGCGCAGAGTCAGCGGCACAGACGACGCACTGCAGATTATTGATGTTGCGTTAGGGATTATGACGAGTACTTGGCCTGTTTTCTTTTCACGCAACGTGTAGCGGGCTGGGGAAAAAAAAAGAATTACCTCAATAATCTGCAGTACGTCGTCTGTGCCGCTGACTCTGCGCAGGTATAATCTGCCCCATACACTCAGTATTCACGGCCCTCATCAACAAGATTGTCTGCAGACCCCAGACGGAATCACGTGTAACCGCCTCCATGCCCTCTTTCTGTCGTTCTTCTTGTCTCCCCTCTCTGCACTTTCGGTGTTGGACATTGCAAGGTCATTGAATGTTTTCTGCTGATCATCGTCACAATCATTTAAAGTAGGAAACGTGTGTCAATCGCCTATCTGCAGGCATCATGTTTAGCTGCAGGAAATGCTAATTTCTCGCTGTTGAATTTGCAGATACATATTAGACAAAGCACACACAATTCAGAAGTCTATTTTTTTCAATTCAACCGTCATTGAATTGATGCTATCATAAGCGTTAACACACACAGACAAAGAATTAAACAAAGTCATGCAACACTAGATGCTCCCCCGTTAAAATCCCGACCACATTCCTGTGAAACTTCCAGTCACTCAAATAAGCCAGAGGAACCCATCAGGTCATATAATTTTATCGTTGCTGCTCTGCTTTTGTCCTGTATAACTGATGGATGCACGCACGTGGCAGCTTTCGCTTTTGGTCACGTTCACCTTGGTTGCACTGTCTGCAGCTTCCCGCGAACCGGCAAGTGTGTGTGTGTGTGTGTGTGTGTGTGTGCGTGTGTGTGTGTGTGTTTGTTTGTCACGGTGTGCGTGCATGTGTGTGTTTGTGCGTGCGTCAGTGTGTGTGTTTGTGTGTGTGGCCGGTCACGTGTGTGTGTGTGTGTGTGTGTGTGTGTGTTTGTTGGTTTGTGTGTTAGTGTGTATGTGTGTGCGTAGGCCTATGTGCGTGCATGTGTGTGTGTGTGTGTGCAGTGTGTGTGTGTGCAGTGTGTGTGTGTGTGTGAGTGTGTGTCACGTGTGCCAGTGTGTGTGTGTGTGTGTGTGTGTGTGTGTTCGATTGTGTGTGTTCGAGTGTGTTTTCGAGTGCATGTGTGTTCCAGAATGTGACTAAATAAGTAAAAGAAGACGAGATGATGATAATGATGATGATGATGATGATGATGATGATGATGATGATGATGATGATGAATGAGGGTACTAAAAAAAGAACATCAGCATGTACAAGAAGAAGAAGAAGAAGAAGAAGAAGAAGACGAACAACAACAGCAACAACAACAACAACAACAACAACAACAACACCCACAACAAGAACACAACAACAACAATTTGTGTTGCGAAAAGTTGGCTGTTTGAATTGAATATAAACACAGCAAATGAGACCGGTGCTCGTGTGCCCTTTCTTTGTGAAACTGACTTGACGGCAGGTCCAGTCAGCCTGACCTAATCAGTTTCTGGGTATGTTATGTTTCGCATGCACTGTTTAGACTATCAAATCGTGTTTGCTCCAGATGGTAGCAACACAATTGGGACAGTCCGGCCTTTCTACCCCCCCCCCCCCCCCCTCCCGTTTTCTCCCTCCACCCTTGCAAGAAGGGTAAGTGCGGTGGGTATTCCCCTGAACGTAGTTTTGGTATATATTTGCATGTTGAAATGCCTGCAGCTTGTCTGTTCACAGTAATGCAGTTAAAACGTACTGTTCGAAGGAACATATCGACAACATTCGACGACCATTTGAAAGTGTTCCACTTATTGTCACAAATATCACGCACAACATCGTGTTTCTACACTATATTCGTCATAAAAAAAGTACACACATACATTTGGCTGTATATATTTGTGATGCGGCAAGTTATATTAAAACCAAGTATATTGCCAGAAAGGTAATTCATTCCCCTATGGCCTACCGTATGAATTAAAGAGTTTCATTTTTCATGGTTAGTGTTTATGCAGTATACCGGAGATCTAGGACACCCCCCAAAATCAAATTCGCAAAAGCAAATTTGCAGACACTAAAGTACACAATCCAAAATGTGGCGAAATAGGGATGGCGGCGAAATGGGATGACGGCAAAACGGCATGGCGACAAAAATTAATGGAATGTGGCGCTAGTGGTATGACACGGTGGTGATATGACACTTGGCCTGTGAAATGTTGCGAAAATGGGATGGGGGCGAAATGGGATAACGGCGAAACGGGATTGCGCCAAAATGGGATGTGGAGCTAATGGTACATGACATGGTGGTAAAATGACACTTGGCCTGTAAAATGTCGTGAAAATGGGATGGGGGCGAAATGGGCTAACGGCGAAACGATATTGCGCCAAAATGGGATGTGGAGCTAATGGTAACTACACACACACACACACACACACACACACACACACACACACACACACACACACACACACACACACACTCAAAAAAGCTTACGCACACGCACACGAACACACACACACACACGCACAGACGCACACATACAAACACACACAATCACAAGCGCGTGCGCTCATACAAATATATATATACACACACACTGCTAGGCACAATAGCTGAACCAAATAAATTTGTATGGGTAGAAAGGGAGTTATCCCAGGGGCCAATTTTTACACTTTCAGCAACCGGCCACATGTGGACCTGAAGAAGGGTGTGACATTTACTGCTTCCGTCGGCGGCCATATTGAATTTTGCGCAAACAGGCAACAAAACGTAAGGTTGAATTTGTTTGCGATGGTTTTTGAAAACCTTATGACCATACCTAACTCCATGCCAAATTTCAAAAACTCTTCACCAAGTGCACGATTGTTCTAGATATGACAGAATTCCCACCGCGCTAAACTGTAAATCCACGCCTATCAAAGATTTTTTTCTTTTTCTTCAAATGCTATTTGCAAAATGAACAATCTATATGACTAAGTGCCAAAAGGTGCTCACAGAACAGAAGACGACTTTGTTTTACAATAAAAATGTTTCTAAAAACGTGTGTCTGCTGAAAATTGGTGTGTGTGTGGATGAATGTGCGAAGAGATAGTGGACATAATTTCGTGTGTCTGACTTGAACGGTTTTGAAGTTATCTTTGTTTAAAGTCAAAAATAACGCCAAAACCGGCCATCTGAAAACGGACATCGTGATACTTCGTGTTTTGAATATGCCACAGAAAAATAACAAGAAGCACAAATGAATTGCATTTAGTTTGATTGAATGCCTGAAACATCGCTTTACAGACGAGACCAAACGTCAAATCTAAATCTCGAGAGAATTTTTTTTTTTTCGATAACCGAATTTTAAGGTGTCGCACGCAAGATGTGTCGTCATCACGGCATACATTTTTCAATCGCAGATATTTACTAAATTTCTTTTTCAAAAACTCTGGAATTGATGTCGACACGTCAAGCGATAACGGTGTATCAAACTGCTGTCTTTCAAGTAATCCAGCAAAGACTGCAGAACTTTTGAACAGCATTTTTGAAAACGATTTGAAAATTTCGTCATATCTTGCGTGCGACAAAATGTTCGGTAATTAACGTTTATTTTCTTTTAAAAACAAACTTTACATGTACAAAGATCTACTTCATCTACGGAACCACGTGACACATTCTGTGTTCAAAATTTGTGAAGAAATCACGAACCACGAATGCGCTATCAAGTGTTGAAATTATGTCGTCAACATCTTTTCAGATCTTGCGTGCGACACCATCTTGCGTTCAACATAAAATGTCACTACCTTATCGAGTTTAATGGGTAAAACTAACTATTTGTTGTCTTAGTTTAATCTTCTTAATTAAAAACGTAATAAAACCGAACTTCCAAGATGAATTTTAATTGAGATTAGCGAAAGAGCGGGCACGCAAGTCGACCTTAAAGTAAAAGAATGATAACACGAGCGTTTGTCGTGTTGTCTTGCGTGCAACACATTGTCCAAAAAGGAAAATGTATATTTTTCTCAGACGTTTTTTAAGTTGAAACCTTGAAACTTCACACACATTTGGGGTTTAATCGCCCCCATGCATGGTAAAAGTCTTGTTGACCCTTGTCAGATTTGAAGGTCACGGCTGGGTCACATGTGGTTCAGAAAACGGATGAAACATATTTTTTCAGAGATTTTTGAAGCTAGAACCTTCAAACTTCAAACAACGCTTTTGCTTAATGATTGTTCAACATGGAGAATTCAAGGTTGATCCTTGAGAAATGTGAAGGTCATAGCAGGGTCTCGTGTGGGTAAAAAAAAAAGGAAATTGTATTGAACTTCAATTTATATAAAACCAAAGTCTGGTTGATCTGTTTTAAGATTTAAGGTCAAATCTGTTATTTAAGGTCAAATCAAATAGAAATTTGTTGATGCTTAAATCTTTGAAACTTCCAACAGGTTTGAGGTTTGACAACTTCTGGACTTTGAAATCTGGTATGGTTGATCCTGGTAATATTAATTGGTCAAAACATCAAGATCAACAATTATAAAATAAGCACTTTCACCAATGTCAAGTGAGCAATAGCAGCAAACGTGAGTCTTATAAAGATTATCACTTTTTGTGTGACCTCAACTTGACCCCTCTGAATGCTCTCAATCATGGAAATTGACCACACTTTGATTATAACCAAACAACATCAAAACTTTGGAATGTGTGAAGTTTCAAAGGTGTTGCTTAAAAGGCGTTCGTGAAAATGACAATTGTATGTGTCTGACTTCAATGCGACCCCGCTGCGACCTTGACGTTTGATTTTATCAACCAGACTTTCATCATGTGTGAATGACTTCAAACACTATAAAACTAGTTGAAGAAATTGACAATTTTTCAAAGTTTAAGCCAGATGGCACTGCTGTGACCTTGAAATTTGACAAACATTAACCAGGCGGTCACCTTTTTTAGAAAATATCCTTAAAGGATCTTTAACCTTACTGTGACCTTGGAATTTGATGAGGTTTAATTTAACTTGCGTAGTGTGCCAAGTTTCAAGGCCCTAGCTTCAAAAACATATGAGAAAACCTCATTGAAAAATGTATATGTTTGACCTCAACGCGACCCTGCTGTGACCTTGACTTTTTCAACCAGACTTTAATCGTGTGTGAACATTATACACTAGAACTGTGTGTATTTTCAAAGCTCGTGCTATAAACGCGCTGAATAAATTGAAAATATTCCACATTTGGACCAGATGTGACCCCGCTGTGACCTTGAAATTTGACAAAGATTAACCAGCAGGTCACTTTTAATGAGGTTTTATAAAAATGCTGAAAGTATGTGAAGTATGTAAAGTCCAACTGATCTAGTATTAAAACATGTAAGACGTGACAACGACAATTTTCCAGTTTGCAAAGGAAATTTAACCTCGCTGTGACCTTGAAATTCAATGTTGTTTAATGTGATGTGCACCATACCTGGAGGTCATTATACTTTGGTTGTGTGCCAAGTTTCAAAGCCCTAGCTTTGAAAACGTGCGAGATAACCTTAATGCTATGACTCAGTGCCGTTTTGAATGATATAACGAACAAAATTATCGTTATTTGTAAAATCATTTGGGTAAATTTATCTTTTCTTTTCGTAATTGGGTTCCAGCATCTGTTGTCTTAACAAAAATCACAATATCAGTCGTGTTTGTCAACTTTTATTTTTTAGCCCCTTTGTCCGCTTTTCGTGCGCACCTTTTGGCACTTAGTCATATGTCCATAACACATACTTTGATTAAAGTGAACTCGACTTAACAGCAAAGACCAATTTCTATCTTCCGTTTTTGCGACGACGACAAATTGCTCCATTTTCCAGCCGGAACGTCTCGCAAAGGCCCCGTCCCGACTGTGTGAAGGGAAAATAAGTAGGTCACCGTCACTTGTCGTCGTGCTGAGTTGTCGGGCGTCTTCCCCGCAACCTCACTTTTGTATTTGCTGCAAGGTCGCGTTATCTGCTTTTTTCACGAGATCGGACTTAAGATTGAAAAGGCTGACGTCCACAAAAAGTCAGAGCGAGAAGAATGCGTGCAGATAGTGACACTTGCGGGTTATTGTGATGAGGCATACAGAGCCTGGAAAGAGCTCTCTCTCTCTCTGTCTCTGTCTCTGTCTCAGTCTCTCTAGCTCTCTCTTTCTCTCTCTCTCTCACACACACATATTCTGTATGTCTCTCTCTGTCCGTTTGTCTCCCCCTCTCTCTTTCTCTCTCGCTCTCTCTGTCTCTCTCTCTCTTTCTCTTTACCTCTCTCACTGTCTCTCTCTGTCTCTCTCTCTGTCACTCTCTCTTTTTTTTCTCTCTCTCTACTCCCTCCCCCACCTTCATATCTTCGTGCAATGAAGTGTGTGGATGTATTTGCTTGTTTGTGTGTGCGTATGTGAGTGGCTCTGTGTGTGTGTGTGTGTGTGTGTGTGTGTGCGCGCGCGTGTGTGCGGAAGGGCGAGAGGTTATGGTGTTTATAGTTGAAGGGATATAACTAGTGCTTTTTGTAATACAAAGAGTTTGTCAGGAGTTGTTTAATTTTGAGAGTGGAAACTTTTGACAAATTCAGTAAGATTCCGTGTTAGCTACGGGCGGGTCAAACTGGGTTCGCAGCACGTGAGTTTACAACTGTGCGAGTTGTTCACGTTATAATCGCAACCGCCTGATTTTGTGAGTTGTGATTGTAAACTGCCTGACAATTGAAAGTCATTCGACCTGGGCTCTCGGATGAGAAAACCTGCTCTTGCTTTTGATGTCAACTTTGGAAGAAAACATTTGATCTTGATGTCAACCTTGGAACCGGGAAACATTGCCGGGATGACTTGGACTTTTGTATGGGTGCCGCCATATTGGAAGATGAGGCCGCCCCAGTCTGACTTGTGCGGGGTGGTGCCAGTGTGGCGAGGGTGCGATGGAGGCCGTAAGGTTGAAGGCTAGCTACATCGTCACCTCTACATAACGTAAAAGTTATGTTTTGTTTATTTGCTTTCTTGTCCTTGTAAATATACTGTTCAAAAAAAGAAACGCATAGCTTGTAATATTTGGTTAACTTAGTTATATGGCTACAAGGATATCCACCAAACTGCAGAAAATGTTTATCTGGTCGTCGACCTTTCGTCAATTGCCACAAGTGAGCTCTGCACGTGACGCATGCGTTATCAGTGGCTACAATGTCAAAATTGCTCATTTGGCATGACCACTCGTCATGCTTCAGTGTAATCTCGTGAAACTCGGGGAATATTGAGCTCTCACCATGTCTTCCAAAACCCATAAAAGCGGATTGTTCGCCACAAAGAAATCAGACGACAATTCAGCGACGAAAGATGGCCCGATTGAGCAGAGAAGACCGCCAAATTGCATTGGGTCGTTTACAAGCAGGCCAAAGTCAAAGTGCAATCGCCAGGCACTTCCACGTGTCCCAGAGCACCATCAGTAGACTGTGGGTCAGGTTTCAAGCCACTGGCTCCGTTGCTGACTTGCCACGAGCGGGAAGACCAAGGGCGACAACTGCTGCTCACGACCGCTTCATACGGCTCCGCCACCTCCGGAATCGTTTCCTGTCGGCCTCATCTTCTGTCCAGGCTCTCCCCGGGCCACACCGATTATCGGACCAGACCGTGCGGAACCGCCTGCATGAAGCTGGTTTGAGAGCTCGCAGACCTCACAGAGGAGCTGTCCTCACCCGCCGCCATCGCCAGAACCGAGTGCAGTGGGGCAACCAGCACCTTCGCTGGACCGTCCGGAATCACTGGAGACACGTGTGGTTCAGCGACGAGTCCTACTTCCTGCTCCAGCGACATGATGGTCGGAGGAGGGTCTACCGGAGAGTAAACGAACGTTACGCGCCCAACTGTGTGGATGAGGCACCCGTTCATGGTGGTGGAGGCGTCATGGTGTGGGGGGCGATCAATACCGCTGGAAGGAGCACCCTGGTGCACGTCCAAGGGCGCATAACTGCCCAGCGATACGTGGAGGAAATTCTGCGCCCACACGCCCTTCCTCTTCTGGCTGACCAGGATGCCATATTCCAGCAGGACAACGCTCGCCCGCACACAGCACGACTCACCACCCAGTTCCTCACCGACCACCATGTCCAGGTGCTTCCCTGGCCATCCATGTCGCCAGACATGAATCCGATAGAACACCTCTGGGATGAATTGGACAGACGTGTGCGCAGGCGAGAAGAAGCGCCGGCAAATCACCGCGACCTATTGCAGGCACTTCAGGAGGAGTGGGACACCATCCCACAGCAAGATATCCGGCATCTGATCCAGTCCATGCCCAGAAGGTGCCGGGCAGTTGTTGCTGCTCAAGGCAGTCACACCCCCTACTGACTTGACAGCCTCGGCACCCAATCGTATTGATTGACTGATTGATTTGAAGATGCAAATGAACTGTGTGTGCATTCAACTGTGTCCATACCAAATTTCAAACAAATAATCTAAATATTGGATTTTCTGTTAATTTTTTCGAAAAATAAAACAAATTTGGCAAGTAGCAACTATGCGTTTCTTTTTTTGAACAGTATATGTTATGACGTTGACAATGAATGAGTGAGTTTCACAAGGTCGTGGACAATGAATGAATGAGTTTCAAAAGGTCATGAATTGATTATTGTAAGCAAGAAAATATTTGAGAATTTGAAGAATGAGTTGATAATTGCTATGTCAGAAACAAACCAATTTGTATGTTCTAATTAAACCATTGGCTATTGTTTGGAAAGAATGAGTTGGTGAAAGACTACAAATTCTTCTAATCTTCTCTCTGCTTTCCTAAACTTCTGAGCGGGAGTCAGATGATTGACTGTGTGTGTGTGCACCTATAAAGAATCTGGAAGGAGATTAATAAGGATAAATACGGATCTTCTTTATTTCAAATCTCTTACATTGGCGAGCTTGCGGTTGTATTAATTGGAAAATTTTTGAAGATTAATTTTTTTTTTTTTGGTGCGTTCCCTTGAGTGCAGTTAGGCTTATTTTATATTATTGACTTGTAGTGCTGAAGTGTTGTTTGGTTTTGCGCAGATGCTGATGCATGCAGTCTGGAGGATGGACATCCTTGTCATCTGCCTGTGAAGGGAGCTCCTTGGTCTGTGGACGGATGCATCCTGTGCCTGACTGAACGACATATTTTGGACAGGAGTGAGTCATTTGCTTATCTGACACTCAAGTTAACATTCTATATATTTTTGAGAATAATTTATCTCTCTGAGTGTTGGTTCTTGCTTGTGAGTAGGTTATTTTTTTCCCCCTACTTTACATGAAGCGCCCTGTAGGTTAGTTTTACCTACAAGTGAATAATACATGACACATCATTTTTCCCTTTTACGTGTACACAGTTTGTAAATAGTTGTGGGTCAGCAATGCCTTGATTCATAAGTGTATGGGAATGGGGGTATGTCTAGTTTCTAGGCCAAGTTTTTGAGCGGAGCCTAGTTTCAAATGTATTGTTTCCCCATGTAGTTCGGTTGATCGGTTTCCTAGACTGTGTCACTTTAGTACTGTACTTGAGAAAGTCAGGTAAATTCTAAAGTTTAGTGGACTATTGTGTTCACGTTAGTCAAAGCCAAGTCTTGGTGTTGCCCTCTAGCATTCTATGTAGTGGATAGTCATAGTTTGCTTAAGTGATAGCGGTTTGTTCACGATGGCATCTCAAGAAGAGGTTCAAGCTTTGATAGCGCAGTTTAAGGTGGAGGGTGAAGCCTTAGGAAAAGATGGTGCATCACTGAACAAGTATGTGGAGGATAGTTTGCGTGAGGAAAGAGCAGCAAGAAGAGAAGCTTTGTTGAAAAGAGAAAATGATATTGCTCTACAAGAAAAAGAACTCGCTGCTGCACGTGAGCTTAAAGAGAGAGAGTTAGCTGAACAAGCTAAGATTAAAGAGAGAGTTAGCTGAACAAGCTAAGATTGAAAATCGTCGTCTCGATATTGAGGAAGAAAAGGCGAACAGGGAGGCAAAGTTGCGAGCAGACGAGTTGGTTGAAAAAGCAAGCAAGAATAAATTGGCCAATCGTCCCAAGATTCCCTATTTTGATGATAAATCAGATGACATTGAGAGTTATCTGTATCGCTTCGATAAGCACGCAGCTAGCTTGAAGTGGTCAAAGGATGAGAAGGCTTTGATTTTGCCTACTCTACTCAGAGGTCGTGCTCTGAATTATTTTCAAGAGTTACCAGTAGAAGATACTAATGACTATGCCAAACTGTCAGCGCATTTGTTGAAGAGATTCAAATGTACTGAAGAAGGTTTCAGAACGCAGTTTCGCTCATGCAAACCTGAATCTGGTGAAACCATGCATGTCTTTTTCTCCCGCATGAGAAGATATTTCACTAGATGGACAGATATGGCTGGAGTTGGCACAGATTTCGCTTTGCTCTGTGACTTGGTGCTCAGAGAGCAGATTCTGTCTAGTTGTGCGTCGTCTCTGGTTACTTTTCTGAAAGAAGACAAGCATACTACCGCTCAAACCATGATAGACGCAGCTGAAAGATACAGGGAAGCACATCCTAGTCAAAACCTAGCAGCAAAAGGTTCTAGTGATCCTCTGTTGGCTAATGTCGGTCTTCCAAGTGGGAGAGGAGGTCATTCAGGTGGTCGAGGTGGTCACAGGTTTTCTAAGAAGAATAGTCAGGCTGACACAAACCCACCGACAGAACAAAGCTCTCCTGATAATAAGGGTGGCAGAGGTGCTAGTCAAGCTGGTAGAGGTAGAGGTGGTCAGAACTATCAGAGGAAGTGTTGGTGGTGTCAAGATACTTCGCACAGGTTGGCAGATTGTCCCAAAAAAATGCATACTGCTTCAGTATCCGTTGTCACTGTTGAAGAGTCCAGCTGTAGTGAAGACGAGCAGTCTGTGGCGTCAGTAGGATTTTCAGGTCGTGATGAACTTCCCGAGTCTATTCAGACATGTGAAGGTACCTTAAATGGTAGTGAGGTCACGGTCATGTTGGATAGTGGGTGTTCCACGGTTGGGGTGAGAGATGATCAGTTTACTGGGAAGGTACAGGTGTGTAGACAGTTCAGTGGGGATTTAGTTCGGTTACCCATTGCGATTGTGAGTCTGGATACACCATACTTTTCTGGAAGTGTTGAGGCATGTGTGATCGACAATCCAGTATGTGACGTCATTTTGGGTAGAATACAGGGATGTACATTTGGATGTGTCGAGGTTACTAGCGCAGTCCAGACAAGAGGTCAAAAAGCTAGAGAAGAACGTCCTTTTAGACCGCTGTTGACCGCTAAAGTTCCCCAACTTGATATCAATGCTGAGAAACTGTCCAAAATGCAAATGGATGACAAAACGTTGCATGATCTGTTCGAGAAAGTTGGCCAAGGAAAATCGGAAGAGTCGTCTGGTTGTGTGGTGTCGTTTGATGGTCAGAGCCCAGTTGTTGCCTCATTGGGAGTGATCAGTGGGTCCAGTGCAGTAGAGGAGGTAGACATTCAGAAAGTCAAACTACAGTCAGTTCCCACAGTTCAGACTGAGAATGTAGATGATGTGGTCTATAGTCCTGACTTGTCTATGCAGGCAAAACAAAAAGTGCAGGCGGTGTTTCAGAAGCATCAGGACAAAATGACGGATTTGCCTGGTACTTGTGACCTAGTGCAGCATATGGTGAGGATTCCTGAAGGTGCTGTGGTCAATGTGAAACAGTATCCGTTACCATTTGAGTCTCAGAAAGTGGTTGAAGAAGAAGTGAAGAAGATGTTAGATCTAGACGTAATAGAGCCGTCTATTTCTCCGTTCTCGTCTCCTATTGTTCTAGTCAAGAAGAAGGACGGAAGTACTCGTTTTTGCATCGATTTCAGACACCTCAATAAGATTACGGAGTTTGATGCTGAGCCAATACCGGATCCGGAAGTTCTGTTTGCTTCATTGCAGGGCAGGCAGCATTTCACGAAGATTGATCTGGCTAAGGGCTATTGGCAAATTCCGATGGCAGAGTCTGATCGAGCAAAAACGGCTTTTCGTACCCCTCAAGGTCTATATCAGTTCAAGAAGATGCCGTTCGGAATGAGTACAGCACCAAGTACTTTCGCGAGGATGATGAAGATGTTGGATCTGGATAGGTTCAAGTCTGTTCATTTCTTTGATGACGTACTTGTAGCCACAGAAGACTGGTGTGGGCATCTAGAGGCACTTGACGGACTGTTGACAGAACTGGGAAAACATGGGTTGACTGTGAGACCGTCGAAAGTAGAGGCAGGGTTTGACTCTATTGAGTTTTTGGGTCACATAGTTGGGGAGGGTAGCATGCGTCCAGTTCCCTCCAAAGTGTCCAAAATCTTGAATGTCTCTGTCCCAACCACAAAGAAACACGTCCGGTCATTGGTAGGGCTCATCAGTTTCTATAGGCGCTATGTCCCAAGCTTCGCGTCTATTGTGTCCCCCCTGGTAGAACTCACAAAGAAGAACCAACCAAACAAAGTTCGTTGGTCAAAAGAGTGTCAGATGGCTTTTGACAGGGTCAAAGAAATTTTGTCGTCTGAACCACTGGTGAGATTGCCAGACTTTTCCAGGCCGTTCACAGTGCGGTCGGATGCATCCTCCACGGGGATTGGAGCAGCCCTGATGCAGCCTGATGATGACGGCGTCCTTCATCCAGTTCTGTATGCCAGCAGGAAACTGCTGGAAAGAGAAACCAGATACTCTACGGTGGAGAGAGAGTGCCTAGCGTTGGTGTGGGCAGTTGACAAATTCCATCGCTACTTGTTTGGCTCACATTTCTTTGTTGAGACTGATCACAGACCGTTGACGTACTTACGACAGTCCAAAACTGCCAACGGACGACTGTTGCGATGGGCTCTGTCTCTCCAAGAGTATTCATTCACAGTAGTGCCAATTCCTGGAGTCAGGAATTTTGAGGCTGATGTGTTGTCACGCTTGACGAAGTGAATGGAACATGATGGTTGAAAGGACAGTGAAAAGACTTTCTGCAATCAACAAGGACAATACTTTTTGTGCTGTGAGTGTTGATATGCTGTGTATGTATTAAGAACTAATTTAATTTTGTTCTTGGTTTTTTTTCACATTGTGATTATTTTTTTTAATCTGGCTGGAAAAATTTATTTGGATATTTTTGATGCTAGTACCATTTTGTGTTGTAGTCGAGGTTTACTGTATTGAGTTTAGCGGGGGCTACTCAAACTTTATTGGCGATCTTTGGTACCAAGAATGTCAATGTTATTGCATTCAGTAATAGGCGAAAATTGCTGAATGTCCATGAGTATAACTGTTGTGGATTAACACAGTGGGTGATTATCTACACGGCGGCGTAAATGTGGTTTATTGTGCTTGCCATTGTTGCTCATGTTTAAGGACAGCCTCGTGGCTTTCGTCACTTTTTTGGTGGATGGCACTGTCTTTTGGTTGTAAACTGATTGCACTCTTTGGGAACGGACAGAGTATTTAATAAATGTTTTCCTTATGCTTTGATTATTTATTAATCTATTTGTGTATTTTTTTTATATGTATTTAAAATTTTTTTCTTTTTACTGGAATACTTATACTTGTACAGTTTTTGAAGAAGAAAAAAATGTTCATTTTGGGTTCACATTTTTTTTTTAATCGGGGAAAGGGGTGATGTAATGAATCGCGGTTATGGTGTTTATAGTTGAAGGGATATAACTAGTGCTTTTTGTAATACAAAGAGTTTGTCAGGAGTTGTTTAACTTTGAGAGTGGAAAGTTTTAACAGCTCAGTAAGATTCCGTGTTAGCAACGGGCGGGTCAAACTGGGTTCGCAGCACGTGAGTTTACAACTGTGCGAGTTGTTCACGTTATAATCGCAACCGCCTGATTTTGTGAGTTGTGATTGTAAACTGCCTGACAATTGAAAGTCATTCGACCTGGGCTCTCGGATGAGAAAACCTGCTCTTGCTTTTGATGTCAACTTTGGAAGAAAACATTTGATCTTGATGTCAACCTTGGAACCGGGAAACATTGCCGGGATGACTTGGACTTTTGTATGGGTGCCGCCATATTGGAAGATGAGGCCGCCCCAGTCTGACTTGTGCGGGGTGGTGCCAGTGTGGCGAGGGTGCGATGGAGGCCGTAAGGTTGAAGGCTAGCTACATCGTCACCTCTACATAACGTAAAAGTTATGTTTTGTTTATTTGCTTTCTTGTCCTTGTAAATATGTTATGACGTTGACAATGAATGAGTGAGTTTCACAAGGTCGTGGACAATGAATGAATGAGTTTCAAAAGGTCATGAATTGATTATTGTAAGCAAGAAAATATTTGAGAATTTGAAGAATGAGTTGATAATTGCTATGTCAGAAACAAACCAATTTGTATGTTCTAATTAAACCATTGGCTATTGTTTGGAAAGAATGAGTTGGTGAAAGACTACAAATTCTTCTAATCTTCTCTCTGCTTTCCTAAACTTCTGAGCGGGAGTCAGATGATTGACTGTGTGTGTGTGCACCTATAAAGAATCTGGAAGGAGATTAATAAGGATAAATACGGATCTTCTTTATTTCAAATCTCTTACAGGCAAGAAAGAGGGGGGGGGGGGGGGCGGGAGAGAGGGAGAGGGGGGCGTGAGAGAGAGAGCGAGAAAGAGAGAGAAAGGGAGGGAGAGACAGACAGACGGACAGAGAGAGAAAGATAGAGACAGAGACACGGAGAGAGAGAGAGAGAGAGAGAGAGAGCGAGAGAGAGAGAGAGAGAGAGAGAGAGCTATTTACTCTTAAACCTTCACCTTTAATCAACCTTTATTCCCCCCTCTGCTTCTTTACCTCTGTAAACTTGTAGAGCTAGTTATTTTTTGATAAACACCCAGCAACCAAACAAATAACGACCCAGCAACAGCCTGAATCCTCGATAGCGCAATGGGCTGAGAAGCTGTCCTGCGTCGGTACTACTTTTGCGACTGAAAAGTTCCGAACGCTCTAATGTACGAAGTATACATCTCTGGAGCAAACAATACAAACATACCGCATTTAAATTAACAACTACAGGCTTGAACACATGAATCTCCATATAAAATCCATGAGTTTGGTTGTTTTCTGAATCTAGGTCTGCTGTGCACAAACGTTCATCACAAGCAAATTCCCAAGGCAAGTAACTCTCATACTTTGTCTAGCGACAAGAGTAGTTCCCCTTTCAAATTTCTTTTCACTCAGTTTCTTTGACAACAGACTGCAATCCGACGGTCAGTTTTCAACAATATTTCATTTAATAAACAGATCACACGCAACCAAATGCACACATCTCATCAATTTAAACAACATAAAGCGGTTTCATACACTATTTTCCCCAGAAAACTGAACTTCATACAGTTTTTAACGTTGGAACACGGGTGCAAAAGTTCGTCTGCTAGTCCCATTTGACGAAAGAACATTATCCTAAGCGATACCAAAACATATACAGAACACACAATATCTGCCTTTGCCGCCACAGCAGAATAACAGCATATCTGTGTACTTGATTTTAGTCCAAAATAGGAAAACTGACAAGAAGTGTTAACAGAATGGAATGATTTGCACGGAACTATACAACCGTGCATTAATCGATCGTCTGCGCAGGTTGACTGGTTGAGTGAATAGGATTCGATCAAACGTTCGCAACAAATCTCCTCTTTTCTTTGAATAACTGAAAAAAGGAGGAATAAAGAGGTTACACACCTCGCCTCAGTGATTATCAAAAATAATGGTCTCAGTTCGCGGTCATGAAAAAGCTCGCTAAAGCTCGCATTTTTCATGATCCGCTAACTTCGACCATTATTTTTAATAATCACTGAGACTCGACATGTAACCTCTACTTATTGACTGACATGAAGACCACAACACTTTTTCACGGAATCAACAAGAAATCCAACTGTGAATCTGACCACCCCCCAAAAAAAGGAAAGCCCCTGCTTCTCCACGTGGGGTACGAAACACACACACACGATCACACAGATATCCCGAGGGCCAATGCTGTTACAAGTACAAAGCGACTGTTTGCATGATCGCCCCCAATATGCATGCATGGACTCGGCCGTCAGCGAAGAGACGGGTCCATTTAGTTGAAAGTAGGTTGAGAGGGTAGAAGAGTTCGCCGCGAACATAGCGTTGCCTACAACATGAAAACTTTTTGTCTCTTCGCGAACAGATTGTTAGCTCTAGGCAACGCACCCCAGCTTTCAGCCTCGTCAGAAGCCGTAAAAGGCCTGTTTTGGCGTCATTTCTTGTGGGCTATGTGGGTAAAAACCCTTTTTTTATTATTATTTTTTTTTAAATTTAAATTTAAAGTTTTGTAAATGGCTCATTGTATTGCTTTGAAATTACACATCAGTATTGATAACACAGTTGCCAACAAGTGTAAAATATAGCGTTTTTGTGAGTTTGTTGGACGAACTGGAACTTTTCAGAAAAGTTTTATTAAATTGTAATAACTTTTTACAATATTGTTGCAAAAAATCAGAATTGTGCACACTTCAACACAAATGAATATTACAATTGGGGATCAATTTTGGTAGAAAAGCAACAACGCGCTTGGGTGGTAGGGAAATGTGAATGTGAAACAACAATTACGAAAAACAGGTCTTCCAACATCAGAGCCCCGTCCAGCGCATTTTTCGGCGTTTAATCAAAAAAGGCAAGAGAGAAAACAAAATCAACTAAATAATGTACATATATACACCTTTCACGATTTTCCATAACACAATGTACATTATAATAATAATAATAACGGGTATTTATATAGCGCCTTATCCGAAGTTCAAAGCGCGTATGTCGTGTGAGATAGAATTTTTTTACACAATAATTATATCACGCATTCACATCGGCCAGTAGATCAACAGCCTATAGGCGCTGCATCCACCTTTCACGGCCTATTATAAGTCACACGGGTATTTTGGTGGACATTTTTATCTACGCCTACTATAAATTTTGCCAGGAAAGACCCTTTTGTCAATCGTGGGATCTTTAACGTGCATACCCCAATGTAGTGTACACGAAGGGACCTCGGTTTATCGTCTCATCCGAAAGACTAGCACTTGAACCCACCACTTAGGTTAGGAAAGGGGGGAGAAAATTGCTAACGCCCTGACCCAGGGTCGAACTCGCAACCTCTCGCTTCCGAGCGCAAGTGCGTTACCACTCGGCCACCCAGACCATGTAATTTTAGTTTCTGGTAGCCAGCACCCACACGTATAGAACTAGCTAAAAATGAGAGTGCCTCCACAGTTCTCTTGTTCATCAAGGTGATCGTGATTTCATCATTTGTTCATCAAGGTGATCATGATTTCATCATTTGTTCATCGAGGTGATCGTGATTTCAGCATTTGTTCATCAAGGATTTCGTGATTTCATCAATTGTTCATCAATGTGATCGTGATTTCATAAATTGGTGATCAAGGTGATCGTGATTTCATCATTTTTTGATCAAGGTGATCGTGATTTCATCAATTGTTCATCAAGGTGATCGTGATTTCATCATTTGTTCATCAAGGTGATCGTGATTTCACCATTTGTTTATCAAGGTGATCATGATTTCATCATTTGTTGATCAAGACGATCGTAACTTTATCATTTTTTTCATCAATGCGATCGTAACTTCATCATTATTGCCTTATTGTCACATTGTCTTGTCCTAAACCAAAACTGTCTGAACTTTGACCCTGTTGATGCAAAATTGCAGTTTCCCTATGACATGATAATGTCAATACTATTCATGTCATACAGCATTGTTTTTCTTAGTCAAGAGCGCCAGAACACCACGGGAGCTTCTACAGTCGTTATTAACCAACGCACACTGTCCACACTGATGCGAGCTAGCACACCACTGTAATATCGATCAGTAGGAAGAAGATGACCAACACGACTTCAACCATCTATCAACACACATTGACCATTACTGCCGACTTGTTAGTGTCCAGAGAGCAAACAGGGTAGCTGCAATATTTGCCATTCTCTATAACATGCAGGGTTCACACTGCTGTCATCTCACCATCATCGGAGCAAAAAAACGTTTTGTCAAACGTTCATTGACTCATTATTCTCATACAGATGAAAATATATCATCACGAGGAGGAAGCCAATCAGAGGTTCGTCTCTCACTAACACACACCATCAATCACTGTATGTCCAAACTGATGAAATCTCGGTATCACGAAAGCAGAAGGATTATAGTGACCAATATAGTGCTGCAACATAAACTATGTAACATACGATGCCTACACTGATGACTCCCAACCGCCACGAGGACAGGAGAAAGATGATCCACAAGCGGGATAGTTTCAACATTTTCCATTTACTTACAATGTCAGGACCGTAAGAGTTTCAATACTTTCCATTTACTTACAATGTCAGAACCGTAAGAGTTTCAATACTTTCCATTTACTTACATTGTCAGGACCGTAAGAGTTTCAATACTTTCCATTTACTTACAATGTCCGAAGCGTCAGAGTTTTAAAACTTTCCATTTACTTACAAAGTCAGAAGCGTCACAGCTTCAATACTTTCCATTTACTTACAATGTCAGAAGCGTCAGAGTTTCAATACTTTCCATTTACTTACAATGTCAGAAGCGTCAGAGTTTCAATACTTTCCATTTAATGTCAGAAGCGTCAGAGTTTCAATACTTTCCATTTACCTACAATGTCAGAAGCGTCAGTTTCAATACTTTCCATTTACTTACAATGTCAGGACCGTAAGAGTTTCAATACTTTCCATTAACTTACAATGTCAGGACCGTAAGAGTTTCAATACTTTCCATTTACTTACAATGTCCGGACCGTAAGAGTTTCAATACTTTCCATTTATTTACAATGTCAGGACCGTAAGAGTTTCAATACTTTCCATTTACTTACAATGTCAGAACCGTAAGAGTTTCAATACTTTCCATTTACTTACAATGTCAGGACCGTAAGAGTTTCAATACTTTCCATTTACTTACAATGTCCGAAGCGTCAGAGTTTTAAAACTTTCCATTTACTTACAAAGTCAGAAGCGTCACAGCTTCAATACTTTCCATTTACTTACAATGTCAGAAGCGTCAGAGTTTCAATACTTTCCATTTACTTACAATGTCAGAAGCGTCAGAGTTTCAATACTTTCCATTTAATGTCAGAAGCGTCAGAGTTTCAATACTTTCCATTTACCTACAATGTCAGAAGCGTCAGTTTCAATACTTTCCATTTACTTACAATGTCAGGACCGTAAGAGTTTCAATACTTTCCATTTACTTACAATGTCCGGACCGTAAGAGTTTCAATACTTTCCATTTATTTACAATGTCAGGACCGTAAGAGTTTCAATACTTTCCATTTACTTACAATGTCCGAAGCGTCAGAGTTTTAAAACTTTCCATTTACTTACAATGTCAGAAGCGTCACAGCTTCAATACTTTCCATTTACTTACAATGTCAGAAGCGTCAGAGTTTCAATATTTTCTATTTACTTACAATGTCAGAAGCGTCAGAGTTTCAATACTTTCCATTTACTTACAATGTCAGAAGCGTCAGAGTTTCAATACTTTCCATTTACCCACAATGTCAGAAGCGTCAGTTTCAATACTTTCCATTTACTTGCAATGTCAGAAGCGTCAGTTTCACCACTTTCCATTTACTTACAATGTCAGAAGCGTCAGAGTTTCAATACTTTCCATTTACTTACAATGTCAGGAGCCTCAGAGTTTGAATACTTTCCATTTACTTACAATTACAGAAGCGTGAGAGTTTCAATAATTTCCATTTACTTACAAACAATGTCAGGTTCAATCGAGTCAAGCCAGGTCAATTCAATGTCCACACTGACAACACCCCGCCGTCATGATGATAAGGATGTGAAAACATAGGATCGTTGCAGCTTTTACACACGTCATTCGCCAACACACAATTAAGTCCATACTGATTAAGTACCCCTCCGTCATGAGAGCGGCAGAGACACGCCTCCGTCATGATAAGGGAGAGAAAAACAAACTAGGATCAGTGCAGCTCTTACACTCTTCATTCGCCAACACACAATTAAGTCCATACTGACAAAGCTGCCCTCCATCGTGCCAGCAGCAGAGACACGATAGTCCAAGACACTACCAGAGCTGCTCCAAGAACCCCAGCATACAAGCTCCAAGAGGCGACGAGGCTGCGATAGGATCAGGAGAGCTTTTACACTGATCATTCACCAAAACACACTTAAGTCAACACTGACAAAGCAACCCCTCATGAGAGCAGCAGAGACACGACAGTCCAAGACAACGCCAAGGCCGCACCAAGAACCCCAGCGTACAAGCTCCGAGAGGCGATGAAGTGAACAGGCTGCGAGGCGTTGCAGAGGTCCTCATCGCCGCAGCAGTTCCTCCTAACGCAGCCGCGCGTAGTGAACTGCCAGTCGGTGCAGTTGAAGAAGTCGTCCTGCTCGACGCACTGCTCGGCACAGCTGCGGACCACCGAGCTGTACAGGGTCGTCGTCACGTCGCTCTGCATCTGGAAGAACACCTTCTGCAACACGCACAGACAGGTAAACGTCAGCGAATGATACAAATAAAGATTAAAAAAAAGATCACCAAACGCGATAAAAGTATGCCGACCAGAAGAGGCAATCAAACAAGCAGCCAAGCAATAAAACGAGCAACCATGTAACTTTTCAATCATTCATGCACCATCATTTTTGAATTGTGGAATTCAGCTATCTGTTGATTCTTATTAGATTAAATTGTTTTAAGTGTGAATGAAAGCACTGGAAATATTTCAGTGAGAAGAATAGGAGTTGAACAGAGAGAGAGAGAGAGAGAGAGAGAGAGAGAGAGAGAGAGAGAGAGAGAGGGGAGAGAGAGAGAGAGAGGGGGGTGGTGGAGAGTGGAATGGAGTGGGGGAGAGAAAAGAAAACCTAACGACGTTATGTTTTATGTCACCCCAGCCCTAACCACCCCCTCCTCCCCCTCCTCCACCCCCCCTTCCTTTCAAGACCCAATCTATCTTTTCTAGCTAATGAAAAGATGAACTGTGGCTGAAACGAAACAGGATGGGGGGGACATTAGATGGGATTCGCTGCCAGCCATAGTCTAATGGACGGCACTCCCAGAGGATGTCTACCTCGTTTTTCTCTCGCCCAGGCACTGTTAGGCCCACAGGCCGTTACACAAAGCCATAAAAGCTTGGCGGCAACCAGAAAATCAAGTTACAATCCGCTGGATGCTATAAAATCTGTCGGGGCCAGACGCAAGACCTTTCTAGTACGGGCTCAAAAACACGAAGGAGTTTGAAGGCGCCGTGTCAGTGCCAAAACCACCGCCGCTTTACAAGCAGAATTTATCCCTTTCTGATAGACTCGGTCCCCCTTCGTATCCTTCCTGACTTCCGGTCTCGGCTCAAACCGAACCTGGATCGATAGGGGAACAAGGGTAACCTTCCACTGCCTGCGTGCTCTCGTCGGATTGGGGGAGAATCACGCGAGATACCGGCTACAGGAATTGTCGGCTCGAGTTTCGTGACGAAAGTTTCCACCAGAATTATCAAGGGCTTAACCGATTTTGATAGGAACTGGTAGAAAGTTGACCCCACTTTCAAGTCCTGGCACTTCCCTTCTTGTTTGGCTCTTTTCCTTCTCTATCCAACACACACTCACATGCGCGCGCGCGACACGCACGTACATCCTGACACACACATGCTCAAACGCACGCACGAATACTGACAGACACACAACCTCTGAAACACACACACACACACACACACACACACAGTCACACACACACTTATTCTCTCGGCTGTTTTATATCACCTTACACCACTCTCTCTCTCTCTCTCTCTCTCTCTCTCTCTCTCTCTCTCTCTCTCTCTCTCTCTCTCTCTCTCTCTCTCTCTCTCTCTCTCTGACACACTCTAAGACACACTTTCACACAAACAATGTTTAAAGAAGGCCTAGGATGGTTGTCCAGTTTCATTCCAGCACGATGTATTCGGCAAGTCTCGCTTGTTGCATCGTTTCCGTTGGCTACTTTATTTTCTTTGTTGTGCATTGTGTATGACTGGGGCGATGATTATGTATTTCTTCGTGTCCTCCTTTTGAAAATTCTGTCTGTACGTAGTATCTACTGTTGGCCTCACGCCTCTCAAAAGACTGGAAGGCCATCTCTCAGCCATCATGTTGATGTTATGTTAGTTTGTTTATTCGATCGGTGACCGATGCTGCTCTAGTGTTTTGTGTGTGTTATGCTTCTCTTTTGGCAACAGTACGCTTCCAGGGGTGGATCACATCATTTTTAAGGGGGGGGGTTCCAAATTTCTTTAAGGGACAATTCGACGACGCAAAGCGTTTAGTAGAGGGCGCGAAAATGGAGAACTCTGGTGCAACCTGAGCCAAAAAACTTCCCCTTCAAAAAAAAAAAAAAAATGTAAGAAGACAAATGTGGATCAAAACAAGGAAAATTGACCGATCTGGTGCAACCTGAGCCAGCAAATTAACCAACTACCTTCCAGAACCGTCATTTAGAAGACAAAGGAAAATGGAGCAATCTGGTGCAATCTGAGCCTTCAGGTTTACTTTATTTTCAAAACAAACAAAAAATGATTTTTTTTTGTTAGGCTAGGGGGGGGGGGGGACCCCGAACCCCCCCCCCCCCCCCTGGCTTCCACACACATTACCTGGCATTGTTGTCCAGGCTGGCAAGTTTTCTCGCTGGCCTTGTAGTTGTCCTCGGGGCTCTGCTCGCAGTTGTCCGCGATGCAGTGCCAGCAGTTCAGCCCCTCTGTCCGCCCTGCCAACACACGCAATACACCAACGGTCTTAGGTCTTTGTGGAATGTGTGTTATGTTTTGGACTTGGAAACAGAAAGACTATTCCTGGGTCAAAAAATGACTGACATACGTCCACACGCATGCACGCACACGTGCTCAAGCACGTACACACTCAAGCAAACGCGCACGGACGCACACGCGCGCGCACGCACGCACAGATATACTCACAGTTCCCCCCCACACACACAAACAAACAAACATACACACACACAAACACACAAGCAAACACACACATGCACAAACACATTCACACACTACACACACACACAAACACACACACACAAACACACACACACACACACACACACACACACACACACACACACACACACACACACACACACACACACACACACACACACACACACACACACAGTTTGTTTCCTGGCGGAAGACTAAGTGTCCTCTGAAATCGTTAAGCTAGCTCATCAGTTTTAAATTGTGAATTAACCTCAAGGCAACTAAAACAAGGAATACACAGGGGAAAAAAACATGGGAAGAATAAGCATGTCACACGGTTTTTGTTTCTTATTCTTTTCTTCAGATCGTTTCTTTTGAATTCGAGTAGGCAATCTTTTCTTCGTCAGTAAAAACTCCGGTAAATGACAAATGGACGCTTCGAAGAAATATCGAGAGGCAAAAACAGGAAATGTAAATCAAATCAAAAGACAAAATACGTAGCTGCTGACTTGCAAGCAGATTGCCAAAAAAAGAAAAGAAAAGAGAAATTAAAATACAGAAAGGTTTAATGCTTGAGGTTTTGTGAAGTCCATTCAGTAGAAAATGGTGGGGAGAGTTATCTTTTTGAACACGTTTCATTCGAAATTTGAAATACGAGAGAGAGAGAGAGAGAGAGAGAGAGAGAGAGAGAGACAGAGAGAGAGAGAGAGAGAGAGAGAGAGAGAGAGAGAGAGAGAGAGAGAGAGAGAGAGAGAGAAGATGAGAAAAGATTATTATTATTTTTTATAAACGAGGGCAATGGTATTCAAGCAAACAGGTCTTTTTGCTTAAATCCAGCCCTCGAGAGACTTAACTATTGATTACCAGTTATACATGGTAAATGTCGGAAAAAATCCTCTGTGACACGTTAAAGTTGCTACTCCGCCCAGAGCCCTGTTGAAGCAACGATTGTTCTGTGTGCCGCAGATAAGGATTTAAACAGTCAGAATATTTACAAAAAATATCCCACAGATGCCTACACATGCTTTTTAAGTGTTGCCAGCAACAAGAAACTGTATGGGGTTTGTCAGTTCACATCTCCCGCCAAAATGCAATCAACATTTCCCGTGATCACGTTCTGGGGCTATAAAGGCTGTGTGGGGTATGCCAAAATAAAACCAAATACCATTAATGTCTTACAATTTTCCTACGTAAGCAAATACAATGTCTTGGCGTAAACTAGACCCCTGATAGAACGAATTGTCTCTCTCGTCGAGACTAAAAGACTTCCATGTAGGCTTTTGACGTAATTAGTTGACGTACAACCCCAATAATGAAAATTATTATTCGTTAACAAATTGCAGTTTCCGACTCCTTGCAAGAAGGTCAATGAAACTTGGTATAATTTCAAATAGATAGATGCCTGAGGCATGACTGGAAAGCCCAAGTGCGTCGGTGCACCTGGGAGTGACAAGCACAGTAACTTTAAAACAAACAGCAAAGGTGCAAGAAATAACCGGTTCGCACATTTGCATGAGGTATATGTCATGAAATCAATCAATCACGATATGAATCTACTGAAATGTGTGTAAGGTGATACAGCCGGTATCAGAAATATTAACACGTTTATGCTAAGTTAGAACGAAATGTGCCACGAATAAGAAATTAAAAATATTTTGTCTCTAAAAATCTTGACACTGACGAATGTCTGAGAGCGCTTGGTAGTAAATTCCAAAGATTACTTCAAGGAAAGAACAAGCTAGAAAAAGATCGAAACTAAAAAGAGAAGCATAGATTTGTGTGTGTTCACTTACATTGTGTGTGTGTGTGTTTGTGTGTGTGTGTGTGTGTGTGTGTGTGTGTATGTGTGTGTGTGTGTGTGTGTGTGTGTGTGTGTGTGTGTGTGAGTGCTTGCGTAGGGGGCAAGGGATACTTTTTTGAAACAGGGCGAGAAAAGAATCAATGAAACCGTTTTAACAATTCCGAACACAAAAAACCACAAAAGTGGGAAACACCGTGACACACACACACACACACACACACACACACTCACACACACACACACACACACACACACACACACACACACACACACACATGTATACACGCACACAGAAACACACACGCACGAGCACAATCACACACACACACGCACGCACACAAGCACCCACGCACGCACACACACACACGCACACAAGCACGCACACAAGCACCCACACACACACAGTGACGACACAGCCGGGAATGTACACCAATCAGAGAAAACGAAAATGTATAGTGCAGTCCTATAAAATGTTGTCCAGCCAGGGATTGCAATCAGAGAGATTCGCCCTTGCCAGGCTGGTATATCAATGCCAGAGAATGTGCGCAATAGAGGAAAGACTGGTTAAGGAGTGGGGGTGGGGGGGGGGGGGGGGGGGGCGGATGGGGGTGGGGGGTTGGGGGGGGGGGGGGTGGTTCGAAGATTACTTGTCATTAGGGACCTCTTTGAGTGATGACTTTTCACCGCCGCTTTGTCAGCAAGTCCGTCCGAGCGTGGAGGAAGTCAAGTTCCGGCAACTGGCGGATGTGATTGGATAGTGCAAGTAAATACCGATGGTGTCAAATTCGTCTACTTCCATCCCAAATCAGCGACCCCACCATGGCCGTCCCCGCAACTGGTGATGCTGAACGTCTAGACGATGCTGGTTTGATGTTGCCAGTCACTGGCACTTGCGATGCACTATTTATTTCGTCAGTCTAACAGGCTTTGCCCCAGCAAACAGAAATTGCCGACATTCCAAGTTACTGGTTTTCATACCGAGATAGCTATCGCCAACCGGTCATTCCTACCGGTTCAGATGCACTTGACAGAGTGGATTTTTTTTAAACATTAAAATCTAAACAACGAAGTGACTGTGGTAAGATGAACAAAGTTAAAAAAACAAAGGAATACTGTACTCACCAATACAAGAACGAGACAAGACGGTACGAAATTTCGCTTATGGAAGCTTCATCAGGAAAAACAAGAACACAAAAGACAACAAAAAGCAGACGCAACACGGAACGAACAAGGTTTGAAAGAAAATGGAGGGGAAACACGCAAAAAAGGGAAGGAACTCTAGGAACGGAAATGAATGAAAGGGGAGAGAAGTGGTTGGATGATGTCATGGGCACAGGCATACTAGACTAAAAGTGATACACATTCATAAAAGGGGGGGGGGGGGGACAGAGGGAAAAAAAAGGGGGGAGGGGGGGGAAACAAACGTACGCACACACACACACACACACACACACACACACACACACACACACACACACACACACACACACAACCAAAAACATGAATACACACATAAACACACACACACACACACATTCACACACAAACACACACACACACGTACCGTAAATCCACAGTATGTTTGGGGAATACAAGTACATCACATTTTCGCATTCAAACCGTAAGGTGTGGATGTGCCCAGGGATAATATGAAATCGGACTCTACTTGTTTTCTGTCTGTGGAGGTGCTGTACATTTGCCAGACACCTTTCACACGTGCATCCAGGGAGGTGTGGTTGCTGCTGTTGAAATGTTGGGCAACAGACCTACAGCGGCGATGCCGAATATCTGCCAGATGTTCGGTGAAGCGGGTAGAGAGGGTTCTTTCGGTCTCACCAATGTAGAGTACTTTGGGGCATTTGAGACAGGATATGGCATAGATGAGATTGCGGCTGGTGCAAGAGAACGTGCGTTTAATGTTGAAATCTTTTTGGGGGCCGGTCAGAGTGGTAGAATGGCAAATGTGGGGGCAGGTGTGGCAACGAGGGTTCTGGCATGCGTGTGTGCCGGGTTGTAGGGGAACTGGCGAACGAAGAGAGGATCGAACCAGGGAGTCTCGAAGGTTGCAGTCCCGTCACTAAACAAAACGTCAGAAACGTTCAGCCTGCCACCCTTGATGGCCTCCCGACGGGACTGCAACCTTCGAGACTCCCTGGTTCGATCCTCTCTTCGTTCGCCAGTTCCCCTACAACCCTGCACACACGCATGCCAGAACCCTCGTTGCCACACCTGCCCCCACATTTGCCATTCTACCACTCTGACCGGCCCCCAAAAAGATTTCAACATTAAACGCACGTTCTCTTGCACCAGCCGCAATCTCATCTATGCCATATCCTGTCTCAAATGCCCCAAAGTACTCTACATTGGTGAGACCGAAAGAACCCTCTCTACCCGCTTCACCGAACATCTGGCAGATATTCGGCATCGCCGCTGTAGGTCTGTTGCCCAACATTTCAACAGCAGCAACCACACCTCCCTGGATGCACGTGTGAAAGGTGTCTGGCAGATGTACATCACCTCCACAGACAGAAAACAAGTAGAGTCCGATTTCATATTATCCCTGGGCACATCCACACCTTACGGTTTGAATGCGAAAATGTGATGTAGCCTACTTGTATTCCCCAAACATACTGTGGATTTACGGTACGTGTGTTTGTGTGTGAATGTGTGTGTGTGTGTGTGTGTGTGTGTTTATGTGTGTATTCATGTTTTTGGTTGTGTGTGTGTGTGTGTGTATGTGTGCGTGTGCGTGCGTACGTTTGTTCCCCCCCCCTCCCTCTTTTTTTTTTTTCCCCCTCTGTCCCCCCCCCTCCCCCTTTATGAATGTGTATCACTTTTAGTCTAGTATGCCTGTGCCCATGACATCATCCAACCACTTCTCTCCCCTTTCATTCATTTCCGTTCCTAGAGTTCCTTCCCTTTTTTGCGTGTTTCCCCTCCATTTTCTTTCAAACCTTGTTCGTTCCGTGTTGCGTCTGCTTTTTGTTGTCTTTTGTGTTCTTGTTTTTCCTGATGAAGCTTCCATAAGCGAAAATTCGTACCGTCTTGTCTCGTTCTTGTATTGGTGAGTACAGTATTCCTTTGTTTTTTAACTTTAAACATTAAAATAAAGCTTCTGTTATGTAAATTTACAGTTAGTTTTCAATACAGCATGACTTCCCTTCTTTGTCTCTGTTAATCTAGGGAGAAAATATCCAGCGATATTTCTCCGTAGGCCTAAAGTTCAGCCATGACCTAGGCAAAATAACTTGCGCAGCCGCAGAAACAAGAAAATGGAAATCTTTTATGAAATGATTGGGAGCCACGCAAATTTGACCTCTTGATTCCGACCATGAACCCGCTGTTGATAATCTGGAAGGTCGTACCAGAAATGCAGATCTATCTCTGGCCGATTCATAGATTCAACCTACAAACTGCGACCTCATTTGTGATCAGATGACCAAGCAATGCGTGAAATCTTTTACTCTAAAGCCTTATGGCTCGTTTCGACAAGCATTAAACGGATGAAATTAACCACATGCAGTTTATTCTTCAGAAAAATGCACACAAAAAATGGGTTGGGTTCGGTGATTTGTACATAAACGTCTTCCTCACGATAGATTCGCTGATTTGTCTTATGAAGCCGTCATCAACACGAACACAATGATTGCAGACGCAAACTCTGTACCTACACGACCGAGACACAAGACTGATTATTTCACAGCTGCAATGTGAATAGAGAACAAAGACGTTTTGGGTAAGCTTACTCACGTCAGGTCTTCACTGACAAGCTAGGAACAGACAGAAAATTCCGAACAAAAGTAAATGACGTCAAAGTCTCTTTCGCTTTGCGTGTAACTTTGTCATGACGTCTTTTTGTGACGACAGTATAGGCTACGCGACAATTTGTTCGCTTCCGGTGTCATTTTAGACTGAAAAGCAATTCAAAAGAAGGAGCTAAGCCTGTGTCTTGAAACAGCTGAAACACTCTTTTGGATTGCCGTTTCAATGTTAATCAAAAAGTTAAAGAAAAAAACAAGGTTCAGTTGCGAACTGACAGAGGATTGAGCATTTATTCCTGTTGATGAAGGTACGATTGAAGCTTTATTCTCTCCGTCAACCAACAAGACTAGATTTGTAGCAGACGAAAAACAAAGTGTGCATTTTTCCTGTCTTGTGACGGCGATTATGTCGTTATAAGTTATCTGTACGTTGTGAAGACATTTCAAAACAAAATTTAGCTTTGATGCGTCACGGGATAAAAGCTTATACTATATACGTTTTCATCCATGGAATTGTTTTTTTCGTCTCGGCAGGGTGAATGAATTCATGATGTCTTTTCCGGAACTGGACAAAACTGACCTTGCCAAGACTGAAACAAAATATAGTTCTACAACTTCTAGGCTTGGGTTGATTGCCCATGGTGAATTTCCAATGATTTGTTTTCACTTCCCATGACAAATTCTCTTTACTTTGGTCATGCCGTATATACGTTACAGCTCCGTCCATCCATGGTATCGCGTGATATTTTGTCTCGACGGGGTGAAAGAATATAATGACGTCACTCTCGGCAGAGCCTCGAGTGACGTCATCATCAGTCTCGACAAAATATCAGGCGATACCATGGATGGACGGAGCTGTAACTTATACTTATTAATAGGTGCTTTGACACAGTGATTGTTTGTGTGAGAAATATCCTTCTTGCTTTTGTCGCCGCCGCACCGCAATCGCGTTACGTTGCTATATATAATATCTTCTTCTTCTTCTTCGTTCATGGGCTTAGACTCCCACGTTCACCCATGTTTTTAGCACGAGTGGATTTTTACGTGCATGACCGTTTTTACCCCACCATTCAGGCAGCATACGCCGATTTCGGGGGAGGCATGCTGGGTATTTTCGTGTTTCTATAACCCACCAAACTCTGACATGGACTATAGGCTCTTTTCCGTGCGCATTTGGTCTTGTGCTTGTGTGTACAAACGAAGGGGGTTAAAGGCCCGGCAGGAGTATATAAGAAGCATGACTTTCTACGTTGGCAAATCATTTCAAACACTAGCAGGTCTGCACATAAGTTGACATGGGAGATCAGAAAAATCTCCACTCTTATCCAACCAGGCGGCAGCGACCGGGATTCGAACTCACGACCTCCCGATTAGGAGGCCGATGTCTTACCACCACGCAACTGCTTAAAATTAATATTAAAAGTCCTACGGTTTTGAGCCTTTAAGGACTTGAGTGTTTGTCCACTTTCAAAAAAAAAAATTAAATAAAATAAAATAAAATAGGGAGAGGAGGGCAGGGGGTGGGGTTGAGATGACAATGCTCTGTGGAATTCGTTAAAATGAAAAGTAGTTAAGATGTTTCTTGGTAAGTATTATAAGTCTGTATTCTATATCTTGAATAACGGGTTTGTAATATGATTTTTTTTTTATTAAAAACGAGTTAAAAGGTAGAACCTTTCAGGATCACCAATAAAAGCAAATAGATGAGCAAGTAAGAGGAACACGAACAATAAATCTCAAAACTTTTAAAAAATAAAAGGATTAAGATGTAAGCCACGAAGGCCGTGGTAATAAAAAAATATATACAGTTTGACGACTAGTGAGCCTAGGGTGAGGATATGTTGTCTAGAGGGTAGTCGCTAGAATCAGGAGGGATGGCGGGAGCCACTCGACCTCAAACTGAAACACGCTGATGTGATAATCTGGGCTTAGAGTTATACCCACAGCCCCATGTCCGAGTCCCTGACCAGTCGGCACAGCAGCAAGCTGTGTGACCAGCCTAGAGAACTGCTACTGCGCAAATAATCCTGGGGACTCAGACCGTCATAATTTATGATATATAATATATTTGTAAGCAAGTCTTTCTATCCGCAACCTCGGTGCCCTGGACCGCCGCCGCGCGTTACTGGTATTGGGCATTCAGCTGAAGGGAGCCGGTCATGTCTGTCAACTGTGGGAATCACGGAGTGGAAGACGAGGAATGAGGTCAGGTCTGGAATTGTCCCCACTGACATTTCATCTCAACCATCCGAAGCAGAGAAAAAAGGAGGGAAATGGAGAAATAGAAAAAGGAGAAGAAGAAAGACAAAGAAAGAAGAAAAAGAAAGAAAAAAAATCCCGACTCGAGATCGTAGACTGTCTGTCAAAGGATTGAAGCGATCGGCGTCTAGGATTTATATTCTTTGTGTTTTACGCTTTTCGCAAACGTGAATCTGGATCAGCGTGTTTTTTTTCGTACTTGGATAGCCTAATTCTTTCCCGCGGAAGAATGCCGGCCCAACTTCTCCAAAACTTGTAAATTTGCTGTTCTTTTCACAGCGGTGTAAAGTTCAGACAAAATCAGCCAGTAGTTGCCATCCATCCCTGAATTATCCACTCAACGCCCCCAAAAGAAAAGGGTACCAAAAGAAAGGTCTTGTGCCTCAACAACAGCTGACGTCACAACGACTTCGGAAAATGTTCGACTGTGCAGTACTTCAAGTACGAACATAAAAAACAAAAACAAATCCTGGACAAATCTGTAAAAGTAAATCGGCCATCCTATTGGCTTAATGAAGACATAATTATAACATAATTGTGTGAGAGAGAGAGAGAGAGAGAGAGAGAGAGAGAGAGAGAGAGAGAGAGAGAGAGAGAGAGAGAGAGAGAGCGAGAGAGAGAGAGAGAGAGAGAGAGAGAGAGAGAGAGAGAGAGAGAGAGAGAAAGAGAGAGAGAGGGACTGAGAGACAGGGAGACAGAGACAGAGTGAGAGAGAAAAAGAGAGAGATTTTGTAAAAGTTTAAATCAATAAAAACACCCAATCGTTTCTAAAACAAGACGACAGCTGGCGGCGCAATGCTTGATTTATTAAAAATAAAAACCAAACACGAACACACAAACCATTGCAACGAGCTGAGGCGCCCAGATGAATCTCATTTTATTCTCGCCACCTCCGCGTAGAATTAAGAAAACTTGGAAATCACCGGAGAGCCACTTGAACGCTTGCGTTAAAAAGCAGCTGTCGTCAGCATTCGCAACACAACACAACACAACACACGCACGCACACACACACACACACACACACACACACTCACACACTTACATACACACACACATACACACACACACACACACACACACACACACACACACACACACACGCACGGTTGGCCTAGTGGTAAGGCGTACGCCCCGTGATCGGGAGGTTATGTGTTCGAACCCCGGCCGGGTCATACCTAAGACTTTACAATTGGCAATCTAATGGCTGCTCCGCCTGGCGTCTGGCATTATGGGGTTAGTGCTAGGACTGGTTGGTCCGGTGTCAGAATAATGTGACTGGGTGAGACAGTGAAGCCTGTGCTGCGACTTCTGTCTTGTGTGTGGCGCACGTTATATGTCAAAGCAGCACCGCCCTGATATGGCCCTTCGTGGTCGGCTGGGCGTTAAGCAAACAAACAAACAAACACACACACACACACACACACACAGAGCTAGGGGGGAGTGGGGCGGAAAAAAGGTTTGACGGATGGCCGTGAAGGTTATTTCCTCTACAATACACACAACAACAACAAAATACACACACAGGGCAAACGAAACAGTCTTCGAGAAGTTTCCAATCAGAAGATGTAAAGTCGTCTGGCAAAGAAAATGGATTAGGAAAAGAAACATGACTTGCAGAGGGGGCCAAAGAGGAACAACAGACACACACATGAAATTGGTTCGGGAGGGAAAAAATGGAGAAGACAAGAGAGGCAGGCGACATACAGTCTGCTCTTCTGTGAAGACCATTTTTCCTTTGCCTCTCATCAAATAAGCTGAGTCTGACTGAAGTCTGTTGGCGGCGACGCTCCTACAGTGGAACCCTCCCTTTCACGGCCTCGAAAATCTGAGAAAAAAAATCAGGTCTGAAAAAAGAGGGAGTGTTAAAATGGGGGTAATCTGACAGAGGTTATGAACAGAGAGTTTGAGAAAGGGAGGGAGTGTTAAAATGGGGGTAATCTGACAGAGGTTATGAACAGAGAGTTTGAGAAAGGGAGGGAGTGTTAAAATGGGGGTAATCTGACAGAGGTTAGGAACAGTGAGTTTGAGAAAGGGAGGGAGTGTTAAAATGGGGGTAATCTGACAGAGGTTATGAACAGAGAGTTTGAGAAAGGGAGGGAGTGTTAAAATGGGGGTAATCTGACAGAGGTTATGAACAGAGAGTTTGAGAAAGGGAGGGAGTGTTAAAATGGGGGTAATCTGACAGAGGTTATAAACAGTGAGTTTGAGAAAGGGAGGGAGTGTTAAAATGGGGATAATCTGACAGAGGTTATGAACAGAGAGTTTGAGAAAGGGAGGGCGTGTTAAAATGGAGGTAATCTGACAGAGGTTAGGAACAGAGAGTTTGAGAAAGGAAGGGATTGTTAAAATGGGGGTAATCTGACAGAGGTTAGGAACAGAGAGTTTGAGAAAGGGAGGGAGTGTTAAAATGGGGGTAATCTGACAGAGGTTATGAACAGAGAGTTTGAGAAAATAGGGTCTTAAAAGGGATGAATTCTTAAACTGGGGGGGGGGGGGGGGGTACTATACAACCATGCCCTTATGCACCACCCTTACCCCGCCCAGTCAGTCTACACACTTGAGGAGGTCTTGAGATAATCGCTTTTTGTCTGTTTAACTAAATTACTTTTCTGGATTGACAACTATTTTGAAAGACAGTCTGCACAGCGATGATTTACAACAGAACAGACTTTGGTAAATGATTTGTCAATAAACAGCCCCATTCTTCGAACAGAACGTGAAGAGATGGTAGCTATCGTCTTCTGCTTCCGTCTTTTCCGGACATTATTTTGAGAAGCAGCCGATCGTCTTGAATCTCTCTATTGAGTTCAAGTTGTTCCGTGTCACGTGTCTCACTGCGAGACTTCTTTTTCCAAAAATCAGCTGTCGTTTTTGTCTTCCTATCAACTTATTGTTTTTAGCCAAAATGTCTCCATCGTTGGAATCTAAGCCTTCCTTTCTGACTCTTTCCTCCATTAGTGCTCTGGACTTTCTGAATCTGACTTTGGCATCACACACGATCAAAATCAACTCCGCTGAGAGCAGCACATTAACTAGACAACTCAGATATCATGAATCGTTTGGCTGACCCAGTAGAATCTTGTTAACGTCAACCCCTATTGACAAGGTCTGGTCACTGTCAGTTACACGTGAAACACTGGAACATTCAATTTGCAACACGACGGTAAAAGTTGTTCGTTGTCTGTGACCAACTTGCAAATTCATCGCTCAAATCCAGTTAACTCCCATAACCTTCATCACCCAAATGTTTTCAACGAGTGCCACTACTCGCCCGGTGTCTGATTTGTCTGGAATATATGGGTCAACGACCAATTTCCTGAATGGACAGGTGCCTCCACCTCAGCCGTGTCAGATTTAAAATTCATTTAACGATTCGGTTTTTAGGAATCTGCAATGCAAATCTCATTCAACTCACGGACAGCCTAAGTCTCCTGCTCTCAGAAAGGAAAATAAATATGGGATCAAGGTGACCCGAAAGACCATTTTGTTTTCACTTCAGACCCTTACCCTTTTCCCTCTGAGAATTAAGATACAATTTAATCAAAAAAAGAAACTATATTCTTTAGAGAAAATACCAAGAAAAAATATATGCCGAAAAGTGTGTATGTGTGTGTGTGTGTGTGTGTGTATGTGTGTGTGTGTGTGTGTGTGTGTGTGGTGAGAACACTCAGCAAACACGCCCGCGCACACACTCTGGCACGCTACACACACTCTGGCACGCTACACACACACACACACACACACACACACACACACACACACACACACATACATACACAAACACACACACGCACACACGCACCTACACACACACATACACGCACACACGCACACTCACACACACACACACACACACACACACACACACACACACACACACACACACACACACACACACACATATTAAACGAGGACTGAATTTTTCAATCGACACGTTTATCTGTTCCATTTTTGACTGTGGGGTTGAGAAACTCAATGGGACATTGACACATTCGCAGCCAAAATGATCGATCATTTAAAATTAAACCTGTCATGCAATGATCGACAACCGACGTCTGTACCAAGCGCTGTCTAACAGTGTTTAGTAGATCTGTCTACAAAGCGATTTTTTGCGGTTGAAAAGCCAAAATAGCAATCATCCGCGTTAAAAACGCTATTTCAAAGTGACGCACTATGGCATTGTGTTTAGGTGCAGCACTGAAATGAAACAGTTAGTGGTTTTATTACATTTAGTCAAGTTTTGACTAAATGTTTTAACATAGAGGGGGAATCGAGACGAGGGTCGTGGTGTATGTGTGTGAGTGTGTGTGTGTGTGACTAAATGTTTTAACATAGAGGGGGAATCGAGACGAGGGTTGTGGTGAATGTGTGTGTGTGTGTGTGTGTGTGTGTGTGTGTGTGTGTGTGTGTGTGTGTGTGTGTGTGTGTGTGTGTGTGTGAATAGAATAGAATAGAATAGAATAGAATAGAATAATGTTTATTGTCATGAACCAGTAAAGTTATTGACACAACAAACAACAAATAATGCATTATACAATGCTAAAACAATCCGTAACAAATTTGCCAAGACGAACTTGAACTTCGTCTTCTAAAAATAAGTTACTTGGATTTTTGTTAGCATATTTCATATTGATATGTGAAGCATCTTCTTTAAATTCATCCCTTAATTTAACATATTTATTGCATTTATCTAGAAAATGTATTTCATCTTCTATGACATTGCATTCAATACAAAGACGATTTTCTTTAGGGATATTCTGATGTCTTCCACTTTCAATTTTTAGACAATGTGTGCTAGTCCTTAATCTGCTTAACATCTTTCTGTGTTTATTATTCTTAATTTGTATTAAGTATGACTGCATTTCGTAAGATTTACTGATCATAGAATAAAACTTAAGTCTGGAATATGTATCTGATTTTTCTTTTGTCCAGTATCTTATATATTCCTCTTGTTGTTTATTGGCTCACGAAGTGTAGCCTATGCGATCGTAACTTTGTCTGTCTGTGCGTGCGTATGTGCGTATGTGCGTGCGTGCGTGCGTGTGTATGTCTGTGGTAGAAACTTTAACATTTCGTCATTTGAAGACGTCACATTATGGCGTAAGAGGGTTAGACGTCACGCGAAGGAATGTCTCGGTCATTGTTATTTTGAGCGGGCCGAAACTAGTTGGCAGTCGTGTCTGTAAGTAGGCTACATGCAGACAGACAGATCTAGATCTAGTGTCTCGCTTTCTCGCACAGTGTCACCTATGCTTACTGTGTGTGTGTGTGTATGTGTGACGGAGTGATTGAGTTTGTGTTACTGTTTGTCGATTTCTTACGTGAGCCTTGAAGGCTTCGCCTCTTGTTGTCAATGGCAAACTTTAATTTGCGTACATTTAATGTAGATTGGTTATGCCAAACGTGACTAAAACCTAAGTTACAAAGAGATTGTGTCACGTTTCAATATATCACTTGAGGTGATTATGAACCGGTTAATTACTACTAATTAACTAACCACACCACGATCCACTCTCGCAGTCATACAATTAAATAGAGTCAACAAAAGTATAAGTTTCAGACGCCTGTTTATGTATAAACTCTCCACCTCCCTCGAGCCTTCACTCAAAATATGTTCCTTTTACGTTCTCAACACGTAAAAAAACCAGTGTTCACTGACAAAATGCCAGTAGTATATAGAAAATTATAGTAACACGCTGAACCCGTGTAAA
Source organism: Littorina saxatilis (assembly GCF_037325665.1). Classification (NCBI taxonomy): domain Eukaryota; kingdom Metazoa; phylum Mollusca; class Gastropoda; order Littorinimorpha; family Littorinidae; genus Littorina; species Littorina saxatilis. Next base: position 77,381,211 of record NC_090256.1, on the reverse strand, counting down.
TATAGTTAAATGCGAATGTTCTGTTCGAAAAGCTCTAGTTCGTGCAGGTGTCACACACCCCACGTTGTCACTACTCCAATGAAATCACAGATAAGAAAAGACAACGGTGGTCAACGGGGTGCGTACGACATGGTGCACTTAGCTTTATCTCTGCTGCTGCTGCTTAGCCGGTATGCTGGTTAGTCGGTTCGCTGGTTAGCCGGTTCGCTGGTTAGCCGGTCCGCTGGTTAGCCGGTCCGCTGGTTAGCCGGTCCGCTGGTTAGCCGGTCTCCTGGTTAGCGTAGCTTCAACAGGTCCCGCCAAAGTCAGCCGTGCAGATGTTACAGGAACGTAACGAAACGAAACGAAACGAAACGAAGGCTGCAAACAGAAAGCATCGGTGCACTAAACATGTCAGCTACCCCTCACCCACCACCTTAAAACATGTCATCTTTAAATATCTCATCGAGCACGTGGGCCTGCACAAAACGGACTTTTTACAACAACAAAACAGCCATTTTCCGTCCTTCTCTCCCTATCTGCAAAAACCATATACAGATTAGTATTTTAGCGTCACAGAGAGTAAATTATGCGCTAACCTGGAAAGAACAACAGAGAGTATTTCATTCCACAACACAGACTCATCAACAGCGTTAAATAATGATTTATTACCTCAAAAGCCTATGATTGTACTCTCAATGGAAGCAAAGTCCGCCTCCTCCCTGGAACAGCCTCTGTTCGTCAACAGTGACCAAAAACCTCCAGAACCCCTTGTCGAATCCTTATGCGAAAGCCATCGCCGACGAAGGAATGTTGACGACTTGTCCTCAGCAAAATATGTGGCAGTGAGAAGGAATAACTAGTGGAAGCTCCCCTAGAGTGCCGAATACAATATTCGGTGAAAAACCATCATACTCTAGAAACTGTGTATTAGATCCTTCCCCTTCTGCCGCTGGGTGTCAAGTGCGCCGCCCTTGTGTCTCTCCCAGACAACCTAGCCAATAACACGTGACTGACCTTGTCACAAAACCAGTCCAGCTATACACAATTCTGCCTCCCAAGCAGAAAAAAGACACGAGAAACTCAATCCGTGAAAATCCCGTGCGCGCTGTCAGCGAAAAACCGTCAGCCCTATGACAGCAGAAACCTCCACTGTGAAACTCGTGCACTACAAAACATCCGTGCTAGTTGAGCACTGTCAGCAAACTCTGCTGTAGCCCAATATCACGTACAGGCGCTTTCTATCATAATCGACCAAGAACAGGCACTCCACTGAGTGACACTTTCCTGGTCTCTGTCACCCGATCGTGACAGATTGTCTAACAAATTGTAGCCATGGCGTTTCTGTCGGATGGTGCAACATTGAGTCATATAATTGATGTATATACCAATCTTGTTTGGAGTCTAGAATATGCGCCCAGAATGCTATTGTTTGTGATAACATTTTTAATCCTAAAGGGAACCTTCCTAATTCCCCCAGTACAGGTATCCACATAGCTTTTCTATGAACTCCAAGAAGGAATCGACAAAATTTGATATAATCAAATTCATGAGGATTTTTGCTAGATAAACATGATCCAAAGAAATGATCAGTATTTGTTTGTTTTATTTTATTATTAAACGTAAACGGATACCAGATTTCAGCGCCATATGTTAATATCGGATTTACAAGTGAATCAAATAAATGTATCATTGTGTCTATTTGCACGTTTTGATTGCTGAAAATTCTGCGGAGGGAATGTGCTGCTTTATTACCTTGTTTACTTAAATGATCTTGAGCTGTATCAAAATTTCCATTCTTGTTGAATATGACCCCTAAATATTTATATTGATCTGTTACTTTGATTACATCAGTTCCACATTTAAATATTGTGTGCATTTTTGGATTTATATGACAAAATACTATAATTTTTGTTTTTTCTATGTTAATTTTCAAACCCCACTGTAGGCAATAGTTATTTAGATAATCTAACTTATTTTGTAATCCTATTTTTGATTTTGAAAGAAGTACTAGATCATCTGCATACAGTAGACACGATATTTTTGTATTCTGGTTAATGTATGGCGAATCAACGTCAGGCATTCCATCTGTTATATCATTAATGAAAATATTAAAAAGAGTTGGGCTTAATGTATTTCCTTGATGTACTCCTTTTTTAACCAATACATCTGGTGAATATCCACCTTGCATTTGTGTGCATATCTTTGTATTAATATACATGTTTTTGATTATATTGTAGCATTTACCTCTTATGCCGGTTTTGTATATCTTAAGTAAAAGTGCATCATGCCAAACGTTATCAAAAGCTTTTTGAAAATCTACGAAACATCCATATAATCTACCATTTTTAGTATTGATAATATCGTCTACAATTTTCTTCAGAATGAATATTTGATCCATCGTTCGGTATCCTTTTCGAAACCCAGCTTGTTCTTTTATCAAAATATTCTTTTTTTCTAAAAAGTTGTTGATTCTTGAATTTATGATTTTACAAAACAATTTTCCCAAATTACTACTAAGAGTGATTCCTCTATAGTTACTCGGATTCATTGGATCTCCTTTTTTATGCAATGGTACACTTATTCCAGTCTTCCATTCTGTAGGATAGTTACCACTTGTAAGAATAATGTTGAATAGATTAACTAATATTTTAGTCATATGATCTAAACTTGCTTTTATAATTTCATTGGTTATTCTATCTTTTCCGGATGACTTCTTATTTTTCAACGTTTTACATTCTTTTTTTAATTCTTTCTCTGTTATGGGGTCATCTAAAATAGGTGTATAACAATGTGTATGCATCTTCTTTAATTCCTCATTTACTATGTATTTTCTTTCATCAGAAACTTTAGTTTCTGTTCCTATCAATTTCTCTAAATGATCAATCCATTTCATTGGATTGATTGCACATTTTTTAGTTGTATTGACTTCACCCATCGTCTTTAAATCTTTTAGAGTTTTCCACATAGCACTTGGATCGTTATTAAATTCGTCATTCAATTTCTTTACTAAATTATCTTTAAAAATCCTTTTCTTTTTCTTTAATATTGCTTTGTATTTTTTTCTTTTTGAGTAGTATTTCTGACATAAATTTACATCATAAGGGTATCTATTTAGAGCATTTAATAATGATTTTAATTCTCTCCTTTGTAAAAAAACAGTCACTATCGAACCATTTTTTATGTTTTCTATTCTTTTTCGTAAAATTGCGGTTCTTGATTTTCTTGTTCAAGCATTTTTTTGCAGCCGTGTTTAGCATTGCTGTTATTTTGTCTGTTAAATTGTTAACACACTCGTCTGAGTAATATTTCTCTTCACATGTATGCATTGTTTCAATTTCGTCGTTTATGTTCTGAAGTAAATGTTTCATGTCTCGTGTGTCTAACTCCTGTTTGAATTTAACTTGTGAATTGCTGTCCCACTGATATATTATATCTTCTGCTTTTCCTTGGTTATTAATTGAACATTTATTATGTTTACAATTGATGTTAGGTTTAACATTGGCATTTTTGTCTTTGAACGGAATTCGAATTCTTAGTTCTAAAGGACAATGATCTGTGTATGTGTGTGTGTGTGTGTGTAGAGCGATTCAGAGTAAACTACTGGACCGATATCTTTATGAAATTTTTCATGAGAGTTCCTGTGTGTGATATCCCCAGACGTTTTTTTTAATTTTTTTTTTTATAAATGTCTTTGATGACGTCATATCCGGCATTTTGTAAAAGTTGAGGCGGCACTGTCACACTCTCATTTTTCAATCAAATTGATTGAAATTTTGGCCAAGCAATCTTCGACGAAGGCCGGACTTTGGGATTGCATTTCAGCTTGGAGGCTTAAAAATTAATTGATAACTTTGGTCATTACAAATCTGAAAATTGTAATTAATATTATTTTTTTATAAAACGATCCAACATTACGTTTATCTTATTCTTCATTATTTTCTGATTCCAAAAACATATAAATATAATATATTCGGAATAAAAACAAGCTCTGAAAATTAAAAATATAAAAGTTATGATTAAAATTAAATTTCCGAAATCGATTTAAAAAAAATTTCATCTTATTCCTTGTCCGTTCCTGATTCCAAAAACATATAGATATGATATGTTTGGATTAAAAACACGTTCAGAAAGTTAAAAAGAATAGAGATATAGAAAAGCGTGCTATCCTTCTCAGCGCAACCGCTACCGCGCTTTTCTGGATTGTTAATTTCACTGCCTTTGCCACGAGCGGTGGACAGACGATGCTGCGAGTGTACGGTCTTGCGGAAAAAATGCAATGCGTTCAGTTTCATTCTGTGAGTTCGACTGAGCTTGACTAAATGTTGTATTTTCGCCTTACGCGACTTGTTTTCCATTGGAATGAGCTTATGTATATGTTGAACCAGTTTGGATTTCTTACTTTTTCTTTTATTTTTGTCTCGTTTTTTCATGTACCCACTTGGGTTTCTTGAATAAATCCTTTGCTTTGCCTTGCCTTGATACGATACGATGCACAGCGGTTAGTGTCTACTTCAGCATCGACCAATGGTTATAGCGTGCGAACGCGAATACATGAAATGGCTTGGCCATTGTGTTGTGTAATGGTAACGTTCAGCAGTGGAGTGTCGACGTTGATGCGAGTTGTTTTCAACTCTAAAAGGACGACAGGCTTAACCACACATTCCCCCCGGGACTTATACATTTATACATATATCTCTACATAAAATATATGTTACATTATTATCTTACATTATTGTTCCCCCACAGTCTATGTTACATCTTCGTTCTGTTTTAGATCTGTACGCTTTTATGTGAGTTCTGTTTTATTGTCAGACTTTTTATGTGTAACTATGTGTCTATTACTTATCTTACGTGGGTTTTTTCATCTTTTAAACAAAATGTTCTCTAGATTATCTAATATAACTATAAGAGGTCGTTGTCTATGAATTGTTTTTAATGCTTGTATGTTATTTCTTACGAGAACACTTTTTATATGTAAAATGTTAAATTTTAATGTCTAATGTAAAGCGCCATGAGACTGCCATTCGGCGGTGAACAGCGCTATGAAAGAATGTGTTATTATTTAAGTTATTGAGACATCCCAGTGCACTAAGGGATTTATAGAGCAAATCGAGAAAATTCATTATTGAACGAAGCGCATAGCGCTGAGTTCAATAATTATTTTCGAGATTTGCTCTATAAATCCCTTAGTGCACTGGGATTGTTTCAATAACGATATTGTCAGTACCGCCATAGAAAAAAGAAGATTCCAAACGCACATTTTGCAACGCGCATTTGAATAAGCATAACTGTGTGGTCAGGTCGTGTACAGTAAAGATCTACTTTTGTGTGGGGTGTCTCAAGTGTGTCGTGCTTTCGTCACACGCATTTTAATTTCTGTTGGTAAATTCCAGTGTAGCGTTAATCTGAACAGTGATGATCTTTCATAGAGACCTCATTTGAACTCGGAGAAAGGACTGTGCTCTTCGTTATTTGCGATTCGAAACCTCCAGTCGAGCTTCGACGGATTGACTGTGCGGAGTGACTCCCCTTGAATTGACTCGAAGCGGGACTCGACGGTTAGCACATTTTCAAAATAAATGTGGCATATATTTCTCGTGTTGTATCTTCACTCATCGGGGAGTCTGATACTAAATATGAACGGTAAGAATGCTCTGAACCCTACACGTATTATATCCCCATCGTTTTTTCGTTCACATTTGCCCAACATGTTAATTTGCTGAGCGGGGTTTATGTCGTCTGCTAGGCTACCTGTGCAATCGAACCACTGCAGTCTGCACTGAGTCAGCACGCATGAGGCAGGCTGGCAATCAGTCTTATTATATGATAAGAACGTTCTGAACCCTACACGTTTTCGATTACGATTGTTCTTGCCTTGAAATAATAATTCGGAAACCATTCATTTACTGAACTGATGTAGTCGTAGTTCTGTGTAGTCTGCTACGTATGACAGAGTCGATCGAGTCAGTCTTCCAAACTGGTCTAGCTGGTACGTTACCGGAATAACACTTGTGTTTTCTGTTAGCCGCTGGGAATTGTATACTAACTCATCATTTGGTAATGTGGATGATAAGCTACATGCCACTAACACGGCATATGAGAAGAATCTATGCAAGTCGGCGAAAATTAGATGAAACACAGCGGCTTCTATTTTTAGATCAGTGGCACAGGCACATGCAATCTGTCAAAAAAAACCCACTTCTGCTTTAATTGAGAAGCAGGGAATTTATGGTCATTTGGTATTGTGGAGAATATAAGCTACATGTCATTAATTAATTCTGAGGATGAGAGCACAGTCTCGCTTAGGCAAAGGGCGGAAGAATACGCTCTGTGGAAAAGTTAGCGCACTCCAAGAGTGCGCTAACAGTTTTAGCGCATCGCCATTAGCCAATCAACTGGTTCACATCAGTCATGTGACACCAGTACTTACTGACAATTATTATTATTATTATTATTATTATTATTATTATTATTATTATTATTATTATTATTATTATTATTATTTAAGTTATTGAGACATCCCAGTGCACTAAGGGATTTATAGAGCAAATCGAGAAAATTTATTATTGAACGAAGCGCATAGCGCTGAGTTCAATAATTATTTTCGAGATTTGCTCTATAAATCCCTTAGTGCACTGGGATTGTTTCAATAACGATATTGTCAGTACCGCCAGAGAAAAAAGAAGATTCAAAACGCACATTTTGCAACGCGCATTTGGATAGGCGTAACTGTGTGGTCAGGTTTGTGTCACTGGATCTACTTTTGTGTGGGGTGTCTCAAGTGTGTCGTGCTTTCGTCACACGCAAACTCTTGTTTTAATTTCTG
>NC_090256.1:77341903-77369403 GCF_037325665.1 Littorina saxatilis | reverse complement strand
GACTGAAAAATCGCTGATCCATCAGCACCAGTGAGCTGAGCTTCAATGATATCTGCGACGAAAGTGCACCCTTTAGGCCAGCCAAGATATGACAGAGACAACTAAAGGTATCCGGTTTTACTGGAAGGTGTCCTCTCATCGGAGGAGCCCCACATCGCAGGTGCCACTGTTCATTTCCTGGAACCTACGCTAAGGCCTTGTGGAAAGAGAAAAATGGCTTTCTCACTGACCTCGATTAACTCGAACGTCAAAAGGCTAATGACAATGGTTTGCGTGTTAGCTGGTGAGAGGTACTAGTGAAACAACTTTCTGTCACGATCTTCGTCCATTTTTCCAGTCACAAATGGTCAACGTCTAGCTCGAGAATGCAGTAAGCTAGCGGAGAGCTGTAAAACCGCAATCAGCGGCCATGGCTGAGAGGCGCAGAAACCTGACTGGGGTTCCATTACATGGCGTCTCCTTTGAGGGATTTCTCATTTCGGAGCAGACGCCTCGCGAGACTTACCTCCCTTGGTTTCACTCTCCTGCCTTCCTGCGGCGAAAGGTATCAGCGGCTAACAATCGTCGCAGAGAGACACGCCACAGACAGATCGGGAAAAAAGGGGTATAAGTGAAAGAGAAGGGGGAAATGGTGGTGTTTGTTTGTTTTTATCACATTTTTACAAATGGAAAATAATCACAGCAAGGGTCCTTTGCAGGATTTTTTTTCAAGCTACACGCTTTTCAACTGAGTTGAATTTTTTGAAGTTACGAGGGGCGGATGTGATACGCATATATCTGAGGCGAATTCTGCTCTTGAAGGTTGTACAGGGTGACCCAAAAAAAAGAGTACCCAAACAAAACGTCATAAATTGAACAAAAATAAAGCAATCTTCATAAAATGTATTAACACACACAAGTAGCCTCTGCATGATTTGCACAGAAAATTTTAGCGTTCTAGCTTGTCTTTCAGGAAAGTTATGCTCATTCTACAGAACATGCTCCAAATGGCCTCCCCCGGATTTAAATCCCCCAGATTTCTATCTTTGGGGGTTCCTGAAAGACAACGTCTACAGGAACAACCCACAGACAATCACAGAACTCAAGAGAGCCATCACAACAACCATTCGCGGAATCTCGCAACAGGAGTGTGTGCGGGTGATTGATAACTTTGCGCTGCGAGTTCAAGTTTGCCTGCAGCGGCGCGGAGGTCATTTGGAGCATGTTCTGTAGAATGAGCATAACTTTCCTGAAAGACAAGCTAGAACGCTAAAATTTTCTGTGCAAATCATGCAGAGGCTACTTGTGTGTGTAAATAAATTTTATGAAGATTGCTTTATTTTTGTTCAATTTATGACGTTTTGTTTGGGTACTCTTTTTTTTGGGTCACCCTGTACGAGACACAAACAGTTCAGTCGTCAGTATACTCTTTCTAAGCTACTACAATACTTTAATTAATGCGTGTGAAATAGGACCACGTGTGTGTCCGTATGTATGTGGCTGTTTGCCGCAAAAAGATGTGAATGTGCCTCAGTCGAATCAATACCGCAGTAAGAAATGACTGAATTAATACCTCAGTCGCGGCAATAGTTTTATCTAACCAGTATTCTCCCATTCAGTTGTGCACCCCAAATCAGCGTGTTTCATTCCACCAGTCCCTGCATCATTGACAGCCAGTGATTTGTCACACTTGTCACACTTGCCCAAAAAGGATTTCCCCCGACATTCCAAATCAGCAGGCAGCCATTTTTTGACCCCTCTCCCTCTCCTTTATCCTAAATACCCTATTAATTGTTTTGCCGATTTAGAGCTCAGCGCGCGAAGGCCTTTCTGCTTCGGCGTCCGCCATTACGGACGACATTTCTCCCACAATCCAATGCGCCATCGTCAGATCGATCACTAGGGGGCGCTGGAGATCTAGATCAATGTGTTGACGTGTAACACCACCATTCGTACCCAGTATTTTGTTACAGCGAGTTTTGTACCCAGGTTTGAAGCAGGTGTTTGTCAGGCGGCGTGAATGTCTGTGTCTTTTGGGAAATAGAAGGCAAATGAATCTAGGCCGGGACGGACACGGGCCAACTTAAAGGCACAGTAAGCCTCCCGTAAACCATCACAGATAATGTCAGGCTTTTACACACAGTACAAACACCCTTGCATTTGAACGCTCACCAAACGGGAACATCCTAGGTGCCCCACGTAAAGAGCGAGCGATTTTTAAAGAATTAATTTTGCGCCGATTGCTCAGAGACAATCGGACGGTGGTGCGTTTTGGCGCGAGACCTAACTTTTAAAATCTAAATAATAAATTGACAGCTTGTTACACAAACATTCTTAAATCATAAAAGAATTCTTTTTTCATCAAGACAAGATCAGTACAATTCGAAGTTTTGAAAGTTTGATAAAAGAAAAGCCAGGAAGCAGGGTCACGCAAGGTCGTGGTTCTCGTAGCAGACGACGGTTTATAGGCATCGCCAGTTCATCTGAACAGTCAAAAGCCATCGCTAGAGTTCTTGTGAACCACAGCCGTTTGTTTCGTGCATAGTCAGAGGTAGATAATAACGTGCTATTGCAGATAAGCTCACATCGAGTCGCATTCAAATTACTAACTGACGACTACATTGTGACAAAGGGAAACTGGATCACACGGGTTCACGATGGCTCAGGGGTAAGATAAACCACGCAAAAATAAATTCTTTGAAAATTGCTCGCTCTTTACGGAGGGCACCTAGGATGTTCCCGTTTGGTGATCGTTCAAATGGAAGGGTGTTTGTACTGTGTGTAAAAGCCTGACAGTATCTGTGATGGTTTACGGGAGGCTTACTGTGCCTTTAATGTGTGTGCAGGATCATATCCCGGCACTGTGTCACCGCAAAACACCTCGGTCACTCTGCCAGAAGTGAAGATATGTGATTACACCTGGACACGCACTCCTCATCATTATCATCATCCATCACCCATCATCATCATCATCATCATCATCATCATCATCATCATCATCCATCATCCATCATCATCAACACAGGGTACAGAAAGCGGTGTGGCACGTCAATGTGTGCGAAATTCGGTGTAAGCAATGCTGATGGTATGCTTCAAAATATACGATTCTCGGCGTACCCAATGTTGAGTGCACATAGCGGTGTGACGCGTCAACACATATTATTAAACTCGCCGTAACCAAGGCTGTGTGCATAGCGGTGTAACGCGTCAATACTAATTAAACTCGCCGTAACCAATGCGGAGTGCATAGAGGTGTAACGCGTCAATACTTATTAAACTCACAGTAACCATTGCTGAGTGCATAGCGGTGTAACGCGTCAATACTTATTAAACTCGCTGTAACCAATGCTGAGTGCATAGCGGCGCGACGCGTCAATTACATATAAATGAAACTCGCCGTAACCAATGCCGAGTGCATACAGCGGTGTGACGCACCCACACACGTGAAACTCGCCGTAACCAATGCTGAGTGCCTACATAGCGGTGTGACGCGTCAACACTCGGTAGATTGAAGTTCCAGATCACCCGCTTCCAAAAGAGGCACACTTCCGGTCCAATGATTAAAGGTCAAACGAAACGACTCTTCTCCATTACTTGATGTCAAGCTTAGAAGCACATGGACAGAAAATCCTTGTAAATACGGCGTCACAACTGCTGTGTGTGCATAGCGATGTAACGCGTCAACAGTGTGTAGATGGAGGCTCCAGGCTGCCCGCTTCTCAAAGTGACACACTTTCATGCTACTGATCAAAGGACAAACAAAATAACTCCTCTCCATCACTTGATTTCAAGCTTGGAAGGACCTCGAGTGGAAAAAAAATAAAACGGCTTTTCGTCGTAATTTTATTTCAGGCGGACTTTGGCGGATCAAAGGCGGAACTAACTGACTCTCCTTCCGGTGTTTCTTGGAAGCGGCGATGGCTCAAAATGTCAACCGTTATATTGAAACTTTCTGTCTCTCTCTTTGAAGACGAAGACGCTTTTTACTTTTCTTTTTGTGAATCCCCCCCCTTCCCCCCCCCCCCGATCCACCTTTCTAGCCCACATCCCTTCCTATGGGGCTGTGGATACAATAATTCATTCATCGACGCTCCAAGCCTCCCTCACCCTTCAATACCCCATATTTTGTTTCTGTACTTGGAGACACGAGGTATCCTGTCTAAAGAGTCACCACTGCCCCAATGCAGTTATTTGCTCCTTTTGGTAAACGCCCGAGAGGTCGAGTTTGCGAAGTCTTCGAAGTCTTCGCAAAGTCCTTTTACCGAAAATTCAGTGCCAAAACTTCGAGCAGCGAGCTTCGTAAAGTAGACTTCGCGAAGTGGACTTCACCCACTTAATATCAGGCTGTAAGGTCGATTTATTTTTGGAAAGACTACTCCGCCTAGACGTCTTCCCATACATCCGGTGCCTGCGAAAAGACCGTGCTCGGAAATAACTCTTTGTAAGGGTTGTGACAGAGTGAATACCCTTGCTTTTGGTGAGATAAATAATCCACACGTGCTGCTTGTCCGCTTGTTTCAGACACATCCTCGCGAGTGATTGCACAGGGGATTGTTTGTCTCACTTAAAGCAAAGGTATGCACTCTTTCACAACACACAAACCCGACATGGCCATTTTCGAAATTCGTCTATTAACAACCAGATTGTATAAAGGGAGAGACTTCTGGTAGGGGTTAACATCCAAAGTCATTGTGGAACAATGTCTGTAGTGCTTTTCGCCTACATACGTAATATTACGATGAAGGTTTCAACGCTGGCGTCAACGCGTGTAAGGTCACTGTTACATGCCGCACAACCAACTTGCCGTGATTAAAACAAAAAGTGTCTCCTGTAACAAAACCCTATCTTCGCTGGCAGCGACCTTTCAGAAGAACCGTTCTCCGTCAATCCCCTTCCACATATCAGCTACTTGCTGCCCACAGATCTCCACTCATACCCAAACCCCACCCAGCCCCTGTTACCATTGCCACCACCCTCCCTACCAAGTACATCGCCTGTCTATCATCCTTTATCGAAGGTCAACTTAGTTACCTGTCCACTTCAGTCGTGATTTGCCCATTTCGCCGCGAAGCCTGAGGTCAATTCCCCAGTGTGCGGTACCGTACAGTACATCAAGGGGAATCAGGTACGTACGTTATACACTTGCAAATAATTTATACACGATGCTCTTTTGGTGTGTCCGTAATGTTTCCCCTGTAGGGGGACTGGACTTTGAGCCTACAAGCCTAATGAACAGCACACGTTCATTACTGCCACCTCCCATTTCGCGAAGAGTCTGACAGTCAATACGTACGTAGCGTAGCCTGGAAGTTCTTTGGCCTAAGACTTAGTGTGCGGTACAAGTCATCGAAGGGAATCTGCACTGTCCTTCTGATGTATTAGTTATGCGCTTTTGCGGATTTTTATTAGCCCAGGATGTTGTAAGTACCGTAAAGTACCGAGTATAAGCCCACCCCCCTCTGCACGAATTTCGGACAAAAGTGGGGGGTGGGCTTATACTCGGTACTTGACCCTATGCACGAACATATTCTTCATTGCATGGGAGACATGATTCATATAATCATACCATCTGGTATGTAAAGTGTTAAGCAAATGTGAAGCAACATGAAGATATTTTGTGTATTATAAAATTGTTAAACTCGCAGACAGACACACGGAAGGCTTACACACCATCACTCGTAAATGAACACATTGAAAGCATGTCTATTCAACAAAAACGGCTTTTATTCAAAAACAACTTGAAAAACTTGAACTTCAACTGTTACTTGAAACTTGAACTTGAAAAACAGAACAACTTGAAACTTTCAACAACAATCGTCAACTGTCTACATTGCTTCATCAGAGTCTGAAGCAGGTGGTTTTTCATCACTAGTCAGACTGGCGTCGCTTGCGTTCTCCTCGGCAGCAGCGGCAGCAGCGGCGTCGCCGTCGTGAGGAAGTGCCACCCCGATCTCCTCTGGGAACCACTCCAGGATCTGATCGTCCTCGCTGCCGTCCAGGGCATTGGACACACCGCACCTGAGGAAGGCCTAGGTGATGACGTCACGTCCTACGCCGTCCCAGGCTCTCCCCACCCCAATTGACGACGTCCTGGCGGGTGGGCTGCCTCAGGTTGCCTGCGGCAGTGGGGGGTCTGGGCTCTGCCATCCACGTTACCCAGCTGTCGCGCACCCGATCCTGCACAATCAGAATCAGGAACCGCTGTCAGATCTTCCGTTGAATGTCAAAGAGAAATTATGGAGCAACAATTGTCATTCCACGGCACAACTGCAAAAAGATGACCACACACGCACGCACACACGCACACACACACACACACACACACACACACACACACACACACACACACACACACACACACACACACACACACACACACACACATTAAACGTAAAGTCTCATTTACCTTGAAAGGCTTGACGATGCCGATGTCGATGGGTTGGGCGAGGGCTGTGCAACCAGCAGGCACGAGCACAAGGTCCACGTCCTGCTCGTCGAGAGCTGCTCGATCATCAGCTACCCTGTGAACGGCGTAGTGGTCCAGCAAAAGCAGGCGCCGAGTCTCTGAGGGGCCAAGCACACGCTCTGTCCAGGACAATACTTGGTCCCGTGTCATCCAGCCATTCCGTGTCGCTGTGACGCGGACGTTGGCTGGAATCTGGAGATGCTGGCGGACACGGCGAGGAATTTCTCCAGTGCGTTCTGTGAAGATCAGAAATGCTGGCAGTTTGCTGCCGTCAGCAGCGGCACAGAGGGCGACTGTAAAACCCCTCTTCTCTGCTTTCGTTGTCTTGATGCGCACCCGCTTTGATCCTTTGATCTCATTTGTGCGGTTGGGTGGCATGTCAAACCTGACCATTGTTTGGTCCATGTTTAGCATTTGTCCTAATGCGTACATGTGGCGGTGACGAAGTCGTAGAATATTTCTTCTGAAGTGCAGGAGCTGCTCCTCAAAATCTGCCGCTACCTTCTGGTTACAGGACGTACAGAGGCGAATGGATACATGGTGCCGGTTTTTTTCTACCTTTGTAGCCACATGTTTGACGCATCAAAGTCTTGAAGGTTCAGACCCGCCCCTATCTGTCGCGCTTTTCTCTGCAAGTCTTTATTTCTAACAACTCGCCCTTCGCTTCTTTCTTCTTGTAGAAACTCAAAAAGTATCACCTCCAACTCCTCCGACTTCACAGTCCGACCAGGGTGCAGTTTCAACTTTCGCTTTTCTCTGCCAGTTTCATGCTGCAGAAGGACATCTCTGTTAGCTCGCCACATTCTAATTTGTTTTCTGTCCACACCAATCTCTTCGGCCGTGGTACTGACATTCCTGTGTCTGTCAAGGTTCTTCAGAGCAGTCAACTTGAATTCTACTGTGTAAGATTTTCGCTTCGGCATTTTCTTGGAAACAAGGGCCAAAAGCAAGGGGAAGCAACTCTGACACGACATTCTTCGGCATTCCTTTTTTCTCTCCCTGTTCTCGATTTTTCGTTGTTTTTGTTTTAACCATGCAAATGTGGGGGGTGGGCGTTTACTCGGTACTTCACCTTGTGCACCGATTTTGCTCCAAAGTGGGGGATGGGCGTTTACAATGTTATGGGCTTATACTCGGTACTTTACGGTACGTACTTGAGACATAATTGTAATAATACTTATATTATAATTATAATATAATTGATATTACAAAATACTATAATTTACCGTTCTTTGAACAATTTGACCGTTCTACTTTGTTTGTAATCATTGCCTATTTTTAGATGTTTCGCCAACAACCCGTAAAAGGTCAATCACATTGATATAGGCGCCATTAATAGTGTAGGCAACGCAACATAACACCAAACGGCTGAGGGAAGTACGCCTGCTATTCTATTTGGAGACTTCTTTTTGGACAATTTGAGTATGACAAATGTTACCAATTAAGGTAGCTACCTTCACTTTAATAAAATACCATACAATGTCACTTTGGTGTTCAAAGTACAGTGGGAGTCAGAAGAAACGCGCCACAGTCGCGCCAACTGTTGCGAGTGATATTGTCGTCGTTATCAAACTGCTAGAAAATATTAACCAGATAAGGTACATTTCTTTCTGATGTACCTTATCTGGTTCATATTTTACAGCAGTTTGAAAACGACGAAAACATCACTTGCAACATCCAGCGTTGCGTTTCTTCTGCTTCCTACTGTACATTAAAATGGCTGAGAAATGAAAAACACCCTTTTTAAATGTTTTGGAACCAAAATGTCGTGCACATTCTGGCCTCAAGAAGAAGAAAAAACCCGCCAAAAACTAGCTTGCACAATAGTTGCAGACCGTTTCGGGGTTGGAAAATGTG
The DNA here is from genome assembly GCF_037325665.1 of Littorina saxatilis. Classification (NCBI taxonomy): domain Eukaryota; kingdom Metazoa; phylum Mollusca; class Gastropoda; order Littorinimorpha; family Littorinidae; genus Littorina; species Littorina saxatilis. Next base: position 77,361,101 of record NC_090256.1, on the reverse strand, counting down.
ACCTGCCATTCACTCTGATGCCAGTATTACAGGCACTCCACCCAAGGATTTTTCATGACACCAAATCGATAAAGGTGTCATTTATTAAGAGTTCAGGAGGGGGCAGCGACTCCCCCTCTTAACGGACGTAGCCTTTTTATGATTGCTTTGCACCAGCTTACCCGGGAAGCTATCGTCTTCTTGCTCAAAGTTCAGAGCTCTGGTCGCCATTTATACCCTGTAAAGTGTTCGCTGGGTATGTGTGTTTATATATAGTGTGTATAGTGAGTATTGTGTGAATATTGTGTGAACAGTACATGTGGTGATTTTTGTCCGTATGGTAAATTGTTTTATGTAGGTTGTACATTTAATTGTTCTATTCTGTATATGTTCTTTTGTTAAGGGCATAGAGCCATAGGATAGGCACTTAAAAATGTCCAGTTATTATTATTATTATTATTATTATTATTATTATTATTATTATTATTATTATTATTATTATTATTATTATAAAGTAGCACAGTTAACACCGTTCAACTCCAATAGAAATAAAGCAGCAGAGAAACAAACCTATGGCAGAGAATCAATCAGTCGTCCCATCCATCCATCCATCTACTCATCCATTCAATCAACTAAAAAGTTGATACTGTCGTTTCATGTTCACATACGCGCAGGAACGAGCCGTTGCAGTTTCGTACTTTGTGTGAGTTAGTGTCACTTCTCTCGTAACTGCTACATGGACAGGAACGCACGAGTATCGATACTTTTTCAACACTCATCTAAGAACCTTAGAGTAACTCCATATCAGCTTAATTGTTTTGGTATGAAGGCCCACTCCGCCTCATGAAAACAGTTCGTCTCATCGTCTCAAATATGGTCAGTCTTTTAAGATCATCCTTCCACTTGGTCACATACCAACTTCTTCTTCTGCGTTCGTGGGCTGAAACTCCCACGTACACTCGTGTTTTCGCACGAGTGGAATTTTACGTGTATTACCGTTTTTACCCCGCCATTCAGGCAGCATATGCCGATTTCGGAGGAGGCATGCTGGGTATTTTCGTGTTTCTATAACCCACCGAACTCTGACATGGATTATAGGATCTTTTCCGTGCGCACTTGGTCTTGTGCTTACGTGTACACACGAAGGGGGTTAAGTCACTACCAGGTCTGCACATAAGTTGACCTGGGAGATCGGGAAAATCTCCACTCTTAACCCACAAGGCGGCAGCGACCGGGATTCGAACTCACGACCTCCCGATTAGGAGCCAGGAGGCCGACGCGGGTTAGGGGGAGTCCCATATTGGTTGGGACGAGAAAGAATTTACCCGATGCTCCCCAGCATGTCGTAAGAGGCGACTAACGGATTCTGTTTTTCCTTTTACCCTTGTTAAGTGTTTCTTGTATAGAATATAGTCAATGTTTGTAAAGATTTTAGTCAAGCAGTATGTAAGAAATGTTAAGTCCTTTGTACTGGAAACTTGCATTCTCCCAGTAAGGTAATATATTGTACTACGTTGCAAGCCCCTGGAGCAATTTTTTGATTAGTGCTTTTGTGAACAAGAAACAATTAACAAGTGGCTCTATCCCATCTCCCCCCTTTCCCCGTCGCGATATAACCTTCGTGGTTGAAAACGACGTTAAACACCAAATAAAGAAAGAAAGACGTCTTACCACCACGCCACAGCGCCCGTCTGGTCACATACCAACAATAAACAGCCTAGGTGATCTCTGTGCCCCGTGGTACTTTTGTTTAAAGAATTAATTTCCTAAAAGGCACTGGTTTTGAACCTGTTTGTGAAAACTCGACTTTATTTACACATTTAAAGAACAAACTTATTAAGAAATATGAAAGCTTCCGAGCTGAGATGCCATTCCATAGTCCGGACCGAATCAAAGATTGCTTGACCAAAACTTGAATCAATTTGGTTGCAAAAAGAGGTCATCATAGTGCCCCTTCAACTTTCACTAACAGCCGGATATGACGTCATCAGATACATTTATCGAAAAAATGAAGAAGAATAAACACGACTAATGATATCATCTGGAAGAATTTGTGTATAAGTTTCATGAAGATATTCCATTAATATTCTTGGAGTCGCTCTACACACACACATACACACACACACACGCACGCACACATACGTCTCAATATCTAGTCTATCTCAACCCTCGTCTCAATATCTAGTCTATCTGAAAACTTGTTGTCAAAACTTGAGTAAAACGTAAAAAGAAGACTCGACTGCTGCCTTGTCGCGAATGTTCAGTCTATCCACTTTTGCTGGAAGCAGAGAGCTCCGCGCGAAGTAGTTCCTCCAAAATTTGATATAACCGGCAAATCTTATTTGGGAAGATGTGTGCTATTTCAAGCTTTTGACTTGGATACCCAAAAAAGGCAAAATGTCATCTGAATTGCCGAACCCCGTGAAGAGAAACTGTCTACATTCACATACATACGTACTCTCCGCCTGGAGAAGGGTTTCTTCTAAAACACCAGAACACAATGATGCTTTACTACAAGTGAAAATGTGGCAGCACGGACAGCTATTCATCTAAATATACAACCAAAAACCTGTCGATTGTTTTATAAAAATGATTTTTTTTATCATTCGCTCGATTTCGGATAGTATTTCATAAAATCAAGCGGGTTTCGTCCGCTGGTCGTATGAGTACCAGACAGCATTGCCTGTATTGTTGCACAGAAGGAGAGGGACTCACTCTGACGCTGAAGTGCATGCTCGTTCCATGATTTGCATTTATTTAAAGGCTCAGTAAGCCTCCCGTAAACCATCACAGATACGGTCAGGCTTTTACACACAGTACAAACACCCTTTCATTTAAACACTAACCGATTGAGAACATCCTAGGTGCCCTCCGTAAAGAGCGAACAATTTTCAAAGAATTTATTTTTGCGTGGTTTATCTTACCCCTGAGCCATCGTGAACCCGTGTAATCCAGTTTCCCCTTTTCACAATGTAGTCGTCAGTTAGTCATTTGAATGCGACTCGATGTGAGCTTATTTACAATAGCACGTTTTTATGCACGAAACAAACGGCTGTGGTTCACAAGAACTCCAGCGATGGCTTTTGACTGTTGAGAGGAACGGCGATATGCACTGATAAACCGTCGTCTGCTACGACCCTTGCGTGACCCTGCTTCCGGGCTTTTCTTTTTTCAAACTTTCACAACTTCGAATTGTACTGATCTTGTCTTGATGAAAAAAGAATTCTTTTATGATTAAAGAATGTTTGTGTAACAAGCTGTCAATTTATTATTTAGATTTTAAAAGTTAGGTCTAGCGCAAAAACGCACCACGGTCCAAAAACATTTTGATAATCATCGATTCACGGCTATCGCCAGTTTACATCGATAGAATGAGACCCGAAGGGAAGTAACTCATGTTTGACCTGAGTTCAGGATGGGTCCAAAAAGTGTTCGAGACAATCTGCAAAATTAATTCTTTAAAAGTTGCTCGCTCTTTACGTAGGGCACCTAGGATGTTCCCGTTTGGTGAGCGTTCAAATGGAAGGGTGTTTGTACTGTGTGTAAAAGCCTGACAGTATCTGTGCTGGTTTACGGGAGGCTTACTGTCCGGGCGTGAATTCCGGTATTCATAACAGCCGTCCAGCACCAAAACGAGGCGTCATTGTTGTTGAGGACCAAGTCTACAAAAATAAATTCTTTGAAAATTTCTCACGCTCGACAGAAAGCAGCCAGGATGTTCCCGTTCGGTGAGCGTTCAAATGGAAGTATGCTTGTACTATATGTAGACGCTCGAAGAGCTCTGTGATGGTTTACGGGAGGCTTACTGTGCCTTTAACTAAATCATAGTTACGGTGCATTGTTGAGTAAACCATTGTAGGCACGTCTAAAGTATGGTACACTGAGTAGATTTTATTGAGGTCACATTCGCAGCAGCAACAACAACAACAAAATAAATGAATGAATGAATGAATAAATAAATAAATAAATAATTTACATATATAAATAAAAATATATAAATAAATAAATAAATAAACACTGACCTAATTAAATAACAAATAGATAAATAAATGAATAAATCAATCAATCAACCAATCAATCAATCAATCAATCATCAAAAACAACGCGTTGGAAACATGTTTGGTTAAATTGAATCTCAAAAGCATTGTTTCTCCTCTTTTTGTGTGCTCTCTACCTCTCTTAATGTATTTCTTTCTTTCTGGTTCTATTTGTTTTGTTGGGGATAGGAAGAGGTGACTATATTGTTGGATGTGATTGGCAACCAGATCCCACGAGGTGTCTGGAGAATGTCAATTTATTTCCACTCTCAAAGTGCACTGTGACAGGTATAAACGAGCACCCTGTGAAAAACAACATGTGTCCGATTTTTAAAAAACAAACAGAATTGACCGTTCTGCACACCCTGAGGCGCCAAACGTGGCCGAATGAAGTGGAGCTCCGCGAAAAGCATGGGGGACAGCGGCATCACTGCGGCCGACTGCGGGATTCGCACTCAACACCGGACTGGACATCTAGACGCATGGCCGGGAACGCAGAAGAAGAAGAAGAAGAAGACCGTTCTGCACTAGATCCCGGGGTGACGTGTGTGCGGACTTAATTAATTTGCTAATGCGACGACCCTGAACCCTTACCCGCTCCCACCCCCTGGTTTTCCCAAAGAGGGATGTCCTTCGTAGCGTGCCTGCAACATCTCACTGTTCCCCATGAATCAAAATTGCTCCGTTCAGAATGCCCTGTCTTACTTAAAGCTCAAGAGTTTCAACCAGCTTTCATTCCCTTTTCTTTCACATAAGGGGACACAATCTAGCCTGAAAATAATATGGGACAAACTTCTTAAAAATCAAAACAAAACAAAAACAAAAACAAAAAAAGTACTATATAAACAACAATAAAAACACAAACGTAACGCTATCAAGCTTTTGACCATCTTGACCCTAGTCCAGCCGTCTTCCCCACACATATTGCTAGAAACTGATATATTGCAATTTTATAAGGGCCTCAGCTTAAAGGATGGCCGAACCGCTTTTAAGTCAAAACGTCTTGCGTTACGTTACGTTTACGTTTCTGGAACGAGTACTTTTTTTCCATGGATGAGTTGTTAGCCCTTCGCACAACCCCCAACCTGGAGGGCCAGGGTGTATACTTAGTCTGGCCCCATTCACCTCAGACCTGTCCGGCGTGGTTACACCTGCCAGGAGCACTATGAATGCTCCGGCCGGCATAGCTCTTTGGATCATCAGGGCACGCAAGCTGCTACGCCACGGCAAGGCATATACACCAGTAGCAACACGTCTTGCAGTGGTTAGATAAGCTTCATTCAGAATGCATTCCAGGCTTTTCTTACAGCCAATTAGACTTTTTTGAAACAAGAATCAATTAGCCAACTTTTCCCACAAGTATATGACTGCAATGAGCTCTTGATCATTCTTGAACCTCGCCTAGATGACGTCCCAACGTTTTTACAAGCTAATAATTATATTCTGGTCTTATTAACTCAATTAAACTAGAGGTGGGTTTTTTTGGCTTAAAGATACACATACTTACCACTTGCTTTGAATCGGTTTGAATAGCTTCGTGGAGAGGTTGTGTTTTTACGTTTAGTGGCACACACAAAGAGAAAGGGGTGGCGATATACTGGAGAGAAAAAAACTGTACAAGCGACATTATTTTGCAGAATTGTTAAAACAATAACCTTAACCCAGTGTTGTTGCCAGCCTAAGAAGACAATAGGTCATTTGGACCTCCCTAAAAAAAAAACCAATAGGTCCAAATGCCCTGGCTTTAAAAAAGCAATAGGTAAAAAAAAAATTACAACTTTGTTGCAACTTTTAGCATCTTTTTTTGGGCAACATTTTCAGGCTATTCGCGTTTTTCCCTTTCCTTCTTATTCTGAGCCTGTTTCAAGTCCTTTGACATTGCTTTGATGTCGCTTCCTAGTTTTAATTGTTCATAAACTTTGCGAGGAGAAAGAGCCTGACATTCCTGGCCTACCCTTTCCAATACAGTGCCCGATGTGCGAATGTAGGGATTTTGCCTGATCTTCGCATTACCATGCCGTAGTATTATATTGATGAACTTTCCGCTGTTTGCGCCGTTTTCGGTAAATAGGTACACCGGCTGGATCGGGTAATTCCGTAAACGCAGCCTCGAGTGTCAATGACGACAAACACGGACTCGGCACCGAGTGCATTTTCACTCGTAGCGAACATGAGCATTTTGATCGGGTTTGTTTTCCGACTTTGCAACTCCCATTCCATTCATTGCAGACCTTGTCCGCCTTGTACGAATATGTATCGGTCAGTTGACCACCAAAACGTAGGCCTAACAACTATCGGTCCATCGACCGGACAAGGCTAGGTCCAATGCGTCAAATCAGAAAGGAATGCGTCAGAGACCGAAGACCGAGGCCTGGCAACAACACTGTTAACCAAAACAGCAAGCATGCAAACATTACGCTGTGCATGTAACGGTATAACCAAGCTCTGAAACTGACGTGATGTCTGTAACGTCCGTATCAGCAAAGAACCGTCGACGCTTTGTAACATATCTGTCTCTGTGTGTTATGGTAACAAAAACTTCTGTAACTGACCCAGTGCGTGTAACGGAATCAACACGCTCTGTAACTAAATCAATGTATGTAGTTAGCCTGTACATAACAGTAGCAACAGTATGAAGAATGTCGGTAGTTGATTTAAAGCTTTAATAAAGGCATCAACAAAGATAAACGTTAACAACAGCGGGACGACAGCATCTTTATGCTCACCCGGCTGTGGACACCGAACTCTCAGTGGACAAATAGGCTACCACGAGCTCGGGAACATAGTAAAACTCGATTTAGCTGTGTGAATAGCATTTGGTTTCAGAGTAATGACTGTGCTTTGTGCAAGAGCTTTCGCTCGATTTATTGGTTTTCGATGCTCCTGTAGCATCCACTGCGACAAATGTAATTGAAAGAAAATTGTGCGTGTGGGAGCTTTGAGCCAATGTCTCTGTCTCTGTCTGTGTCTCTCTCTGTCTGTGTCTCTCTTACTCACACACACACAACACACACACACACGCACGCACGCGCACACAAACAAACACACACACCGGCACACACATACACGCACGCACGCGCACGCACGCACACGCACATGTACACAGATACTCATACACACAGCACACACACACACACACACACACACACACAAGGGGGAGGGAGGACGCTGGGCTGTTTGGACTTATCTGATACAGACACTTGTGAGTTTAACCTATCAAGACAGACGTGTGTGTCGAATTGTAAAATACATCTTTGTTATTCCTTTCGCACAAAACCCTGCATTTTTTTAGGTTTTATAACTGTATTACTCTCTAGAACAGTTACTGTATATGTCACAGTAACTGTTGTATGTAGAAAAGACCGACAGAAAGCGCCTGTGTTTGTGTTTGGGCGTTACTGCCTGGGTGTGCGCTATATGGTTTTTCTCGTGCTTTTCGTAGATTACGTTATTAACAGCTATTGTGTTTTCAGCGTAGCAATAGGGTCCGATATTTAGACGAGACAAGTATAATGCCGACGAGTCGAAGACGAGTCGCATTATACTTGTTCGAGTCTAAATATCGGACCCTATTGCTACGCTGAAAATACAATAGCGATTTTATAGCTGTTCTGACCTTTATTTGTTGTTCCAAACTTACAAAATGACAGTTTTTGCGTCGATGCGTTGATCTCAGGTTTTGATAACAGACGCCGTTTCTTATGCGCATTAGTTTTGCGCAGACGCCACACTGACTTTGGAAAACTAAACTCGATTTGACAACACAGAGCTGTTAAACAGCTTTTTATTAGTGAGTCATTCGTATACAACAAAAAGAAGTTCGAGTTTTTTTAATTTTGAACAAGACTACTTATGAAGAAGACCAAAACACAACATCAACGGAAAACTAGAAACAACTGAATAACTAGGATGCAACAAGGGGAGGAAAAGAGAACAGCTAATCCGTACAAAGCGAGCAGACGGCAGCGACGTTTCCAGTTTGGGTGAATGGCATTTATACTTGTCTCGTCAGTCATGAAGCGAATTTTTCAACCTCAGTTATAAACGACTACATGAATGTTAGTGCCATGGGTTGTACATCAATACTTCAGAGGGGAAGTGGGGTATTTAGTGTGGAGTTACGAGATAAGAAAAGCCGAATGCAAAAATTTGTGTCAGTCGGCAACTGTGAACTAAGCTTACAGGCACACAAAAACGGCTGTTCCGTTGTACTCCCCTGTTTGTACTACATCTTTCGACTTTGGGCATTTTGTGGTGTTTAGGGACAGAAAATAATAGGTTTAGTCCTGTTTCATCGGGAAGTTAGCAGAAAAGGGTATGCTATCGACATTTGTAGAGCTGAAAAACATTCCCGAGAAGAATTTCAAGTTGTCAGTGTATGCTGTTGTCGATGAGTGAAACATCGTGTGGTACAGGTGGGTAAACCGGAACCATGCGTCTTTGTTATTGACAATATGCTTTTGGATATTGAGAAAAATGGCCGACTTCCGTAGCATTATGCTTTGATGATCGGAAGAGACCATCCAATCACAGCCCCCGAATTCCCCCACGTGTTCATCAGAATAGCTATATGAATGTTTGTGAACTGTGTTCATTTGATATATGAATTTAGAAACTGGGGAATAATACTTCATTCGGGGAAGGCTTGCGTTCCAAGCAGCGAATCCAGCTACAGCAGCTGTAGGTCCGGTTTCGGAGATTGGACTGGGGAAGGGCATAATGATTTGTCTTGTACATGCGGCCGAGATGCGGTGAGTCTTTATTTGTAATATATGTATCGAAGTTATAGGAAATAACTTTAGGGACATGTAGTTTGTTACTTTGGTATATGCATACGTCCGAGTCGACCGGCCGTTTGTTTGTTGTTTGTTTGTTTGTCTGCAATGCAGTATAATGGGTTTCTACTATTGTATATTTGTTGTACTTTGCCTATGATAGTTATGATTATATTTAAGAAATATTGTTAAATCGTGTTATATTAATGCTAGTTGCTAGTTTAAACATTAATGTGAGTATGTTTAAATGGTTACCAGCATGAGTGATTTGGGTATATGAGTGTGTGAATCAGTGTTGCCATTGTCCATATAATCCTGCTTTGGAGTTATTGGCATAAGACGGGCTGGGTAAAGGGTAGCGTGATATTGACTATGAAACTAACTCTATCTACGCCTATTCCAGGTCGCCTGTCGTTAACCTGAAGACTGAAACAACCAAGTTCTGGTGTCAACTTTAAACGGAAGATGACATTTCACCTACATCTACATCTTCATCTACGTCTGCGCAGTCTTCTGCTTCACCTTTAACTGTCGTCCTACTACCGTCATTCTATTGTCTACGTCTACATCGTCGGGATTTCTATCTACTGCTGGACTCAGTTGGTTATTTGAGTATTACCCTTATTACCTAGCTCGATAAATAAGCCATTTACTCCAGCAGGCCCATTAACTTAAAAGTGTGTGTGTGCGTGTGTGTGATAAATATATTTATAAGTGAACAATAATATTTCCTCTTATACTGCAACTTGTGTTTGTGGAACTTTATTATGCAAGATTCTTATTGAGTCGGTGGTTGACTGGCTGCGCACGTGTGTGATGCATGTGTGTGTGTGACAGTATTTCGATGCCATTTTTGTTTGTACTCTCACCCCACAACCTCTCCCCTTTCTCTCTCTCTGCGGCGTCTGTATGTGCCCCCCCCCCCCCCCCCCGGCATCTCTTCCACTTTTTTGGTGTGTGTGTGTGTATGTGCGTGCATGCGTGTGTGGGTGTGTGTGAATCTCCCTGATATTTACTCTTTCGCATTCTTGGTTCATAGGAATATAAATAGGATCTCAACACTCTTGTTGGAAGAGGCCTCCCCCCCCCCCCCCTAAAAGTGGCCTCAGCTGAGTGGTTTTGCTGGGATGAATTGTTAATTTGAACTCTTGACTTACGCTCATAAAATGCATTTCCTGGCAATTTTCTATTTTCTCCAGACCTACTTAGGCATAATCCAATATCTCGAAGAAAACTGAGGAGGAGGAAGAAGAAGGAGGAGAACACAACCAACAGGAATTCGACAGTGGGGTAACGCAATTCGCGGTGTGTGTGTGTGTGTGTGCGCGCGCAACAAAGTGTGGCGAGGGGTTGTGTGCGTGCGCGTGCGCGCGTGTGTGTGTGTGCGTGTGTGCGTGTGTGTGTGTGTGTGTGTGTGTGTCCGTGCGCGTGCGTGCGTCCGTTGCGTGTGTGTGCATGTGTGTGTGTGCTTGGGCAACGTAGAGAGTCGAGGGGGAGAGCCGAAACGCATGCAGAACAGGCAGAAGAGGAAATGAAATTGTGAGTTCCGCTGAATACATCGCGGAAAGGGCAGCGCAAATGGAGTTGACAGCGCCTTAACAGCCTTAACCGGGGGCTTTCATATGACGAGGAGGAGCAGTGGACCTGCTTCACTGCTAGCGGAATTTTATGTCTTTGAAAAAAAAGATATTTTTGTATTTTGGGTTGTGGTAGTTTGTTGTGCTTGTCTTGTTCGTTTTTTGGTTGTGTGTGTGTGTGTGTGTTAGTGTGTGGTAGTATGTGTTAGTGTGTGTGTGTGTGTGTGTGTGTGTGTGTGTGTGTGTGTTAAATGTGAATGTGTCAATCCCAGAGTCAATGGCGAGGTATTTAAAAAATAATGTTTGTTGGTGTCAGACTTCCTTCCGTCTGACCTGTTTTCAACCTCAGAAATGTCTTCGTTGACCTTTGTGAATGAATGCAAATGCGCTAGTACGCTATCATACAGAAACAAACACAACTCCAAATGTAGGTTCCCTCCACTGTATTATACAGGTATGACAGCATACACACAAATACACACAATCATGAACATAAAGGTTAGGTACTCAAAAATCCAGTACTCACAGTTTTGGTAGGCAAAAACCACTCGAGATGACAATCTCGTACACAATTGCAATGACAAAACTCTCTATCCTTCACTGAGGTATAAAACTTCAAAAACAGTCCGTGAACTCACAGGCACACGATATCTAGTTTGCAAGTATCTACTCACGGCTCGTGTGGAGTCAACAAAACCCAGTTATAGTTTCTACTACGGCAGACTTAAAACACCGTCTGCTCTGTCTACTAAATATTCCGTATCTCTTAAGTAATTAAGATATTGTAGACATATTTCAATTCTGGTCATACGCAGAATTACACAGCTTCTATTGCTGTTCACTATTTTACTACTAATTCCTGCAACTGGTGACCTCGGTCTACTCAGTTTCTACCGCCCTGTGACCACTATGGTCCAACTCTACGGACAAACATAACCGTGCACTAGCTTCTAGAAATCCCGTCGAATCTCAGCTATGCGAGTATAAAGGCGTAATATTCCGGCGGCTCCTCAGATCCTTCATTCTGTCATCTGGACGCGATTTTCCTTTATGACCGGTTACACGACGCACTGCACAACATAAATAGCGGACATCTTGTCTTAGATATCTGTCTGCTATGTTTAAAGTTACAGTGTTAGTCGATTCGACTTATGCGATAAACATTAACGATATTCAAATGCTTATTCCATTTACCTGTTAAGTGCTCTACTCGGGCTTCCTTTCTCCCGGTCGATTCCCGTGACAACCCCTCCCTGTCGCTGGACAGTGGTTAAGTGCAACGATATCTTCCTTGCGATTTACAAAGTCAACTCTCTCGGTCAGTGAGTTGAATTTACAATCCGTGAAACCACACTTCACTACGTCACTCTTTTATCTCTGGTTAGCGCTCTAAAAGCGTGGGGGATATCACTATCAAACTTTGCCTGTTAGTGTTATTCGTGATTTCCTTCACAACCTTCTGGACGACGAACGGTGAATTATTTGATGTTGTTATGTTATATGAAGTCTTATATCGCGCGCGTATCTCCAGACTCGGACTCAAGACGCGGGGATCTATTTATGCCGTGTGAGATGGAATTTTTTACACAATACATCACGCATTCACATCGACCAGCAGATCGCAGCCATTTCGGCGCATATCCTACTTTTCACGGCCTATTATTCCAAGTCACACGTGGATTTTGGTGGACATTTTTTTTTATCTATGCCTATACAATTTTGCAAGGAAAGACCCTTTTGTCAATCGTGGGATCTTTAACGTGCACACCCCAATGTAGTGTACACGAAGGGACCTCGGTTTTTCGTCTCATCCGAAAGACTGGTGTTGCCGATGTTGTTGCTGTTGTCGTTGTTTTTATCAATCTCTGTAGAATCATCACAACAGCTGCTCCGTTTCAAGAATGTAGGCCTACTTTCTACTGTTGGGGTCGAGATCACGGGTCGGGCCTGAATCAGTTTCAAGATTTGTGTGTGTTTATTTTCAATAACTTTTGGACCAAGACAGCATCAGCTTTGAAGAATGATATGTTTTGGTTCATGTCCGTTGACCACCCGTATTCCTATCCTTTGGACTCATAACTATTTCAAAGCCACTGAAGGTTTTGCTGCATGCAAGGTGTATCTTGTCGGTGCGAAATACAGTGTTCTAGATGATCGAACGTGTAGCTAAGACCTGTACGCGTACGTGTAGACATTGCGTCACCCGTGACTCACTTTTTTCTCCAATGTTCCAAATCATACGTTGTTTTGCTCCCACCAAGACTGCAGATCTTGCCAAACGCATGACGTAAAAACTAGATTTGATGACGTTACCCGTACACGTTCCCGTACACGTCCTGCCTGATAAGTGCCACATCTAGATCATGTTAATAAAACGAGCGTGGACACTTGCTGCAAGAAATCGGCTTAAACAACTAAACCCCCCCCCCCCCCAAAAAAAAAGGGGGGGGGGATGGTTGGGGAGGCGTAGGAAGACGAGGGCTCAGGGACTTTAAAGATGCTGTCCTGAATTCCTGCGTGCTGTATTGTGTTTATCGTCGGGAATCTGTCCAGACTTTTACAGGGAAACAAAACATCCTTTCACTTGAACAAATACCAAAAATCTACGGCTTGACCGACTTCTGCTCAGAGCGGGACTTCAGATAGTTTGCTGCATTAATTCAGCAGGTGGACATAGGTGTCACGTGCGAAATTATTCCAACAACAAAATCACACTGTGCAGGTCTGTGCGGGTGAACATGATCGATAACACGGGACGAGATTTACCGTTAAGGCGATGTGAGGCACTAAAATCACCAACATTAAACTTGGAGAATACTTGGAATAACTTAGTTTTCTGGGAAGTTATTGAAGTGACTTATGAAAAGAAATAAAAACTATGTTAATACTACTGGACATAGACTGCCGTTGCTATGGAAACTGGCATAAACAGCACCATATTGGATTTCTAGGAAACGGTTTTACAGTAACATCATACATCAGAAAAGCTTAATATTTGGCACAAAGATACACATGACTTTTATCTACAATCCTATAGAACGATATTTTGAGAAAAGACTACAGTTGAATTTATATTAATTTTTGAAATAAGGATTAATGAATATGCGGTTAGAAATTCATTAATCCTTATTACAAAGATTAATATAAATTCAACTGTAGTCTTTGGTAAAAAATATCGTTCTATATGATTGTAGATAAAAGTCATGTGTATCTTTGTGCCAAATATCATGCATTTCTGATGTATGATGTCGCTGTAAAACCGTTTCCTAGAAATCCAATATGGCGGCTGTTTCCATAGCAACGGCGATCTGTGTCCATTAATATTTACACACTTTTCATTCATTGTTATAGGTCACTTCAATAACTACCAAGAGGTTATTCCATGTATTCTCCAAGTTTAATTTGAGTGCAACGCATCGCCTTAATGATATACGATACTGATACATGTTCAGCCTGGCATTGACCTTACGATGAATTGTTGACATGACATAATATAAGTCACCGAGACAAAACTTGATCTCAATATTTCTTGCCAGTTTTGTTCTTCGGGATACATGCATAAGTGGTGACAGAAAAATGATGGCACGCCATTACTCACATTCTCGAACTTTGTTTTGCTTTAGACGCCGGATATTTCACTTTGAAAGAGAGAGTCAAGGAGAGACTCTTTGTGTGTTTAGTAGGTGACGTTTCTTGTTAAACGCCACTCGGCGTTAGCTTCTCTCTGTCTCTCTCTCTCTCTGTCTCTCTCTCTCTGTCTCTCTCTCTCTGTCTGTCTCTCTCTGTCTCTCTCTCTGTGTGTGTGTCTCTCTCTCTGTCTCTGTCTCTGTCTCTGTCTCTCTGTCTCTCTCTGGGTCCCTCTCTGGGTCTCTCTCTCTCTTTTGTTTTGTTTTTGTCTCGCTCTCCTCTTCCTATCGCCTGACCGGGCGGTAGGGCGGCCCGCAGTGAAACACGAAAACCTTCTCAAAAATCGCCAGTTCGTGACGTGAACCATTAACTGAGATGGAAACAAATCTCAGAGGGCAGATTATTTTCATGCGTTTACAACTTCGTGTCGAAGTTCGTTAGTTCTTGTTTTAATGCCTTGTTAGCCTGTAGCTAAGGGTCAGCCATTTTGGAGCAGTTCAGGGCAGGTCAAAATCCGCCTCAATCTTTGTCTGTCTTTCTGCTTGTCTCTACTCTACTGTAAATAGTGGTAAGTCTTTTTGTTAGCTGGATTTTGTTGCCATGTTGAGTCGAACAATCGGACTGCATGGGTTGATGTGGACACGAGTGACAATCCGGTTCCATTAAGACGCCGAAGGGATCCAAAATAAAACTAGAAATAACACAATTCACACACGCATAAAAACAAGACCAAAACTTCAGAAGACGTTTTCTAATATATACAATAAGATACGATTTTTTTAAATCGCGGAATCAAGCACAGAATACGCATTTTGTCATTATAACAATAGAAAATATCTCTGTAGGAGAAGAGAGAGCAAGACAGAGAGAGAGAGAGAGAGAGAGAGAGAGAGAGAGAGAGAGAGAGAGAGAGAGAGAACAAGAGAGAGGGGGTTATATAGCCAGACAGACAGAGACTGACACACAGACAGAAACAGAGAGACTTAGACTTAGACTTAGACTTAGAACATTTTATTCACATAAAGGGTAGACATTTTAGGCCATAGGCTTAATCTTACAATGTGCCCTTTACATTCACACAAACACATATTCACACGTGCGCCCGACTAGAATCATAGAAACATCAAGCATACAGTAATAATAAATGAGAAAAGTAGTAGAAAATACATGAATGGAACATCAATAAAGCAATTACAGAATGGAACATTAATTACGCAATCACATTTGCGCACTCACACGCAGACGCACAAGGAGGAACACA
This sequence comes from Littorina saxatilis, assembly GCF_037325665.1. Lineage (NCBI taxonomy): Eukaryota > Metazoa > Mollusca > Gastropoda > Littorinimorpha > Littorinidae > Littorina > Littorina saxatilis. The sequence goes on along the minus strand of NC_090256.1, from coordinate 77,345,845 downwards.
TATAATACTAATAATAATATACACACAACTAAGTGCCATTCAACAAACAGAGACAGAGAGAGAGAGAGAGAGAGAGAGAGAGAGAGAAAGAGAAAGAGAAAGAGAGAGAGAGAGAGAGAAAGAGAAAGAGAGAGAGAGAGAGAGAGCGGAGTGTGAGGGACGGAGGGACACACTGACCCAATCAACCTGAGGAAAACGATGCATCATTTGTGTTGTTCTGTCATGACGTTGCACGAAAACAAGCTCAACTTTCATTCACATGCTTAGGCCATTGCCCAAAAGCTTTGCGCACGCACACCGGAAATTACGGTAACGGAAGTGACGTATTTTGGGTAACGATTTCTTGGCTTCGGCGAACATCGAATCCGCGCCAGTCCCCGGATGTTAAGTAATAAATCTTTCCCCTTTCCTCATGGAGGCTCTTCTGAACCATGGCACCGCCAGACATCTCTATACTCTGAAATTGAAAGGGAACCTCGACATTTATTTTCATTTTGTATTTCTAGGAATTTCCTTCAATTTTCTACGAAGCCATTTGCTTGTAAGGAAAACACAAATAAAAGCGAATGGATAGCATTATAAAATAGAGCGGGTTAAGATAACTGAAAATAGGTACAGGGTGACCCCCCCCCCTATTTTTTTAAATGACCCCACAAATGCTAATTACTTCTCTCTAATAAATGTTCATGTATGCATAAAGTCGTCTATAAGGACGCCCCAACATATCTTATACAACTCTTCAAATCATCTCCGTCATATTATTCAAACACTCGAAATAACCTTGCTTTGCCAAGGCCCCGCATCGATTTGTTTAAAACTAGTTTTTCTTATTCTCGTGCGTTCCTTTGGAATTCACTACCTGTAAATATTAGGTCATGTCTGTCATTATCTTCTTTTAAAAGACAGCTCCGAAAGCACCTCTCTAACGACTAAGTCGGTGTACAATTTGTGCGAGTGTGTGTGAGGGTGCGTAAAAGAGAAAATGTATAATATGCTTCCACAAGCACACTAATGTTTGTTATACTTTTCCCTACATGATTGTGTTTTATTTGATTTCTTTTTTTTTAATTCTTCATACTTGTTCTTCGTTTAATGTGTGTATTATAGTAGGGACTAGCTGTAAGAAAGGACCATATAATGGACCTAATGCTATCATCCCTCGGTAATAAAGTTTTCGAGTTCGAGTTCGAGTTCGAGTTCTCTCTCTATATATATATATGTATGTATCTGTGGGCTGATTTCCCTCATATTTGGTGTACATTAATTTCAGCCTATGCATGACTAGTCCACGAAGTGGCAGGTTTGTAGGTCAAATGGTCTGACGTTTCTGTAATTTCAAACAAAGTGTCCAAATTCGGGGATCGACTCAACAGTGTCAAACCTCGCACTGTTGACCTATAAACTTGCCACTCGGTGGACTGGTCGTGCAAACTGAAGTTAATGTACACCAAATGTGAGGTAATTCGGTCAACAAATGTAGAAGGTATTAGCATTTTGTTAGGGTTGCATTTTTTTGGGGGGTTACCTTGTACAAAACGTTTTGTTGTAGCCAACCTGCCACAAAGACAGAATTGTGATACAGAACGTTTTGTTGTAGCCAACCTGCCACAAAGACAGATGTATGATACAAAACGTTTAGTTGTAGCCAACCTGCCACAAAGACATAATTGTGATACAGAACGTTTTGTTGTAGCCAACCTGCCACAAAGACAGATGTATGATACAGAACGTTTTGTTGTAGCCAACCTGCCACAAAGACAGAATTGTGATACAGAACGTTTTGTTGTAGCCAACCTGCCACAAAGACAGATGTATGATACAAAACGTTTAGTTGTAGCCAACCTGCCACAAAGACAGAATTATGATACAGAACGTTTAGTTGTAGCCAACCTGCCACAAAGACAGAATTGTGATACAAAACCAAAGTAATGGGCGAATCCTCTACATCAGCACAATTGTTTTACTGCCAGTGCAGTTCTATACCTAAACCGAGTGCGTCAAAAATAGTGTGCCGTGCGCTACTGCTACTAAATAAGAAATAAAGGTCAACAGGCAAACCCAGACCTATAAATGGCACGAGTTGTGTAGTATTATATATAACTCGGCGGCGTGCAAATAGCCATTCCATTTTTATACTTTTTATTTATTTATTTTTTTTTTTAGATTATGCCGCGCGGGATCAGTAGCAGAACTGAGTGCTAAGTTTTCATGTCTGCAGATCATCATCAATTCAAGACTGCAGCAGAAGTTTTGGAGACACAGACTTTAAAGTTTGTCTTGTTAAAGATCAACTCATTCGTGGCATTAGCATTCATTTCAAGTCCGAAATGTCATAGACATGGATCGATCACCTTTAATAACATACAGGGTGACCCACAAAAAATGCAACCAATAAAAATGTGAATAACTTCTGATTCTAATGACCGAATCACTTCATATTTGGGGGACATAACCTTCAGCCTATGCATGACAGTTCCACAAAGTGACAGTTTTGTAGATCAAATGGTCTGACTTAGTGCAATTTCAAAAAAACATTGCCAAATTCGGGGATCGACTCAATAGCACGAGGTTTGAAACTAACCCGATTTGAGCCCTCGAGATTGTTACATTTGGGATAATTCGAATGACAAAGTATACTTTAATCAACATTAAACAATCAGTGACTTGAAAACAGCAATTACGGGCATTTCCCATGGCCATGGATGAATGCGTTTATGTCAGTGTAACTTTACAACGATGGGGATACTTTTGTCCATCCAGTCATTCGAGTTTAACAAATTGTTTCATAGTTGTTGTGCATGAACTTCAGTTGGTCCACGACCATTCTACAAAGTATCGAGTCTGTAGATTTTATGGTCCAACATTTACCTTTTCTCCAAAATGTGTTCCAAATTACACCTCCGAAATTGTCAATGGCACGAAAGCTTTCCTGTCTAGCGATTGCCCTGAACCGATCTGTAACCGCTTTCTTAATGTCACCGATGATCTAGGGGGTGAAGAGGGTGTTTGTTTGTTTATACTCAGACATGCAAATAACTCACAAGGTAAAAGTCTGCAGGGTTTAAATCAGGTAAGTATTGCTACCTCAATGTCAAACCTCGTATTGTTGAGTCGATCGCCGAAATTGGAAACGTTTTTAAAAATTGCACCAAAGTCAGACATTTTGATCTACCAAATTGTCACGTTGTGGAAGAGTCATGCATAGGCTGAAATTGATATCCCCCAAATATGAAGTGACTCGGTCAATAGATGCAGAAGTTATTAGCATTTTTTAGGGTTGGATTTTGTGTTGGTCGCCCTGTACCTGCACTCTAACACAAATTATAAACTTGGGGAAGGATCCCGAACATGGACCAATTTTTGTTACATGCTGATAACTAGCTTGTTTTCTTGCGAAGAAGTTTCTTTTTGTTCTTGGTAGTTGTTCTCTCTTTAGTAAACCTTATTAGAGCGAATTAGCTTTGATAAACATTCAGGAAAGAAAAATAAAGACTATTTCACAACTGGTCTATTTTGGGAGCCTTGTCGCTTAATATGGACCAGTGCAGATGCCATCAGGAATCATTGTAAAACGTCCACGAAACTTCAAAATAACATGTTATAAGTTAGTTTGCAAGTCAGACTAATTCCAATATGCATCAGATTTGTTTGTTTCGGTAGCAGCTGGGATCCAAAATGGGTAAACTTACTCATACAAACGAAACCAACGACGACAACAACGACAACAACAACAACTACAATATTTATTTATTTATTAGTGAGTATTTCTACGCACATACCCTCCCAGAGGGAGGCTCATGGCGTTTACAATTACAACGACAACCACAACAACAACATTTGGTGTTTAACGTCGTTTTCAACCACGAAGGTTATATCGCGACAGGGAAAGGGGGGGGGGAGATGGGATAGAGCCACTTGTTAATTGTTTCTTGTTCACAAAAG
>NC_090256.1:77329403-77339403 GCF_037325665.1 Littorina saxatilis | reverse complement strand
TCTCTCTCTCTCTCTCTCTCTCTCTCTCTCTCTCTCTCTCTCTCTCTCTCTCTCTCTCGCTCTCGCGCTCTCTCTCTTTCTCTCTCATCCGACTCCTGGCACACAGGTCAAAGCAGAGGTTAACTTAAGTGCACGTGTACCCAGCAGGAGAGGGGTGATTCGGGTTAGAAGTTGGGTAAGCACTTTGGTCTTCAGTCTTTGGGTTATAGCTTTCAGTGGAGAAGATGCCAACATGAAATTGCACTATGCTCTACTATTTATTGTCCTTGTCTATCGGACACGAAGAAGGGAAGCTACAATCGCCCCAGACCATACATACTATTTGTTTCCTGAGCCTGGACCATTGAGACGGTTACCTCATATCTGTTCATTGTTCAGTTTGTCGGTGTCAAAGTTATACCCCCATTCCACGCAGCCGTTCTAGGTCCCGTTTCCGTACCAACCAAGGACTGCTGCCACAACAATGAAACGCTGCGCAAACGGCCGTTTTTGGCATCTTTCAGCAGTGTCTATTAGTCTGACCATAGTGGCAGCCGTCCTTGGTCGGTAAAGGCCTGTCCAGACACTCCAGGCTGACCCTGTCCACATTTGACTTATGCTCAAAACGGTCCCGCTGGGCACGCCGCGGCGGGCTATGATCGCGAAGCGTTATCTGCAGAAGAATAGAGCGTGTTCTAATTTCTCTGACACAGAAATAGAACGACGGAAATTTGACCAATCAGAGAAAACCAGAGCGATGACGTCAACCGTCAGATCGAGTTGGATTGTGGGTAGACTCTAAGTATCTCTTCGACACAGATCGGCGAACTTATCAATCTATACAGAAGCCACGAATCCCTGTGGAATACATTTTCCAAGTTATACAAAAACAGGAACGCAAAGTTCGCGGCGTGGCAGTCGATGCAACTGTCACTGTTTTGTATGTACGCAGCCATCTTTGCAAATTACCGCTAGCGTGTTGACCTTCCTGTCAGGTGACCTTGACGCTTGCGCTCCACTGATACCGCGTTGTGAAAAAAGTCGTCGATGTGTGGCCACTCGGCAAAATCCCGCGCGACGCACAAAACGGCCTGCGCCGCATATAGCGTAAAACGGCGTCCAAGTCTGGACAGGCCTTAAGGGAACGGGACCTAAAACGGATGAATGGTATGACAACTCAGTGTGTGAGAGCGCTACCGTTGCGTTACCGTTGTTTTAAGTTCCTTTAACGATCCAAGCGTTCCGTTACCGATGGGTTGAGGTTCCATTACCGTTCATTCTGATCGGGAGGGGAACGGCTAAAAATGTGAACATGCAGCCCAAACTCAGCCGTCCCTACCGTCCCTTCCGACCCTACCGCTCAAAGCAGTTCCGTTAACGATTAGTTACGTTCATTGCGGTTCTGTCCCGATCCCTCCCGTGCCCGCACCGTTCCTTGGTCGGTACGGGAACGGGACCTACAACGGTTGCGTGGAAAGGGGGTATAAGACTCGACCACTTGGCTTATCAGTGGTGGAGAAAGATGTAAGATCTCTGGATATAATTGAAGAGGAGTAGTCTTCCTTTTAGAAAATGTGTACTCTGCCTTGCAGATTAGAAATTTGTGCTGTCGGGGCTGGGTAAAGGGAGTGGAGAGTTAGGGGGTGGGGGTGGGTAAGCGAGGGGTAAGAGAGACGAAAGAGAAAACTGGACAGGGAAAAGCCACTGCCTGAAGTATTCAATAAAGCCACACACACACAAAAGTAAATACCACATATATGCAGGTTTTCAATTCATATTTTTGCAAAGTATCTGCACAAGCATGTGTGCCTCTGTGAGTATGTTCGTGGCTGCTTTCATGGGGTGCCTGTATCCTCAGGAATTTGAGGATTTCTTTTATCTCTCTTTTTCTGACACTGTTGATGTAACGTCATTTTTACAGGACAGTTTTTTTTCTTTCAGTTATAAGTTGTAGTAGTTTGACCTTATTGTTTTAGAACAAGTAGAGCTCGTTCACCAGTAGCAAAGACTCAATCAGTCCGTCAGTGTGCCCGAGTGTGTGTGGTGGGAGGGGGGGGCTCTCCCGTGACCGGCCACCTGCAATGTACGGACAGGTTTGCACTGGCCCAAGGGTGTCCGTTCATGAGAGGGACTGCTGTAACAGCAAAACTAGTGTGATACATAAGTAATCAATTTATCCACTTGACTATATTCACAACAGGGACCTATCCCTCTTCTTTGCGGGCGGGGATGTAGCTCAGTCGGTAGCGCGCTGGATTTGTATCCAGCTGGCCGCTGTCAGCGTGAGTTCGTCCCCACGTTCGGCGAGAGATTTATTTCTCAGAGTCAACTTTGTGTGCCGACTCTCCTCGGTGTCCGAACACCCCCGTGTGTACACGCAAGCACAAGACCAAGTGCGCACGAAAAAGATCCTGTAATCCATGTCAGAGTTCGGTGGGTTATAGAAACACGAAAATACCCAGCATGCTTCCTCCGAAAGCGGCGTATGGCTGCCTAAATGGCGGGGTAAAAACGGTCATACACGTAAAAGCCGTGGGAGTTTCAGCCCATGAACGAACAAACAAACAAACCTCTCAAGTTAAATCTTTCTCTGAATCACAATCTGTTCAGCAGGTAACGGAACATCGTGTTTTGGGTGTGATAGTCGATCAAGAATTAAAATGGCAATCTCATGTACATTATATTTGTCAAAAAGTATCCAAGAATTTGTTTCTGCTATCAAAGTTAAAGCAATATGTCGATATCGCAACACTAAAACTATGTTATCATGCCCACATCTTATCCCATATTAATTACGCATCAACTCTTTGGGATGGCGTCTCTGATATTCACATGAAAAAGTTAAACTCTCTACATCGTCGGGCAGCTAAAATCATGTTAAATGGTCCACAATTATCAGCTGATTTGAAGTTAAAGAATCTAAACTACCTGCCGCTAGTTAAACAGTTACAGTTTAATAAGACTGTAATGATGTATAAAGTATATCATGGCGAAGTGCCCATCTATATTCAGGACCTATTTCACAGAGTCACCGAAAGGTACGGGTCTATCAATTTTCTACCACCAATACCCAGGATTGATTTGTTCAAAACTAGTCAAGCCTTCTCTGGCGCTATGGTGTGGAACTCCATTCCGTCTGTAATAAGATCATTAACCTCACTAAAGAGTTTTAAACAAGCTCTGCATAATCATTTTATGTCTACCTAGATGGCTATACTAGTCTTAACACGTGCAAGTAGCTGTCAACAATTAGCAAAGCTTTATGAATTACACAAATATGTTCTTTATTATATGTTTTATGTGGAATTTATGTTGCGATTTTCCATCATCATCATCATCATCATCATCATCATCATCATCATCATCATCATCATCATCATCATCATCATCATCAACAACAACATCTTCATCATCATCATTTACACCATATAATCATTACTAGCATTAGTGTAAACGTTGGTATCGTGTGAATGTTACCGTCGATCACTTTACATGTGTAACCTCAATTATTAACATGTTGCATGTTTCGCTTTCGATTTGTATGTTGCTTACTTTGTCATTTTGTTGTTTATGTTTATTTGCTTGTTTGCTTACTTGTCGATTGTTTGCTGGTTCGTTCGTTTACTTTGTTTATTTGTCATGTTGCTTTACTTGTTTATCATTTATTAGACATTTGTATTAGAAGTAAGGACCGGTTGTAAGAAAAGGCGTCGCCTTAAACCTCTATCCTTGAAAAATAAAGTTCCATCATCATCATCGTCGTCGTCGTCGTCGTCATCGTCATCGTCGTCGTCGTCGTCGTCGTCATCCTCTCTCTCTCTCTCTCTCTCTCTCTCTCTCTCTCTCTCTCTCTCTCTCTCTCTCTCTCTCTCTCTCTCTCTCTCTCCTCTTCCTCCTCCTCTGAATGTTGGTGCGCAAAATCCTAAAATGCTGACCTACATCGGGAAAAAGAAGACGCTCACAGAAGACAAGAAACTGAAACAAAGAATCGAAATTATAGACGCATTAAATAAACGTGCTATTTTTCTTCCAAAACCTGCCAAACTAAAACCAAAACCTACTTTCAGACCACAAAGAATCTTATCTTAAAAAGCAAAGACATTTGGAACGAAGCTAAATGCACACATGCTCTAAACAGAAACATGTTAAGCCAGGACATGAAAAGAATTGTAAAGTCTTAGACATAGACATAGACATAGACATAGAACACTTTATTATCTCAACGAGGAGAAACTCAGGTGTGCTGTATACAGCAAAGACTTTTGAAACGAAGCTAAATGCTCATAATTATGCTCTAAACAGAAACATGTTAGAAAGCCAGGACATGAAAGTCCGGATGTCTTAAGAGGGGGGGGGGGGGGGGGGTTGCACTGTACCAGTTCTTCTTCTTCAGCGTTCGAGAATTGTCTGGTTACGTGTGAGCTCGTTTGCCCATTTGGGTTCCCCACACTATACTCTGTGAGCATAGTCAGCTTCACTCCGCTTTTCTTGAGTAAGCATGCTGGGTATTTTCGTGTTTCCATAACCCACCGAACTCCGACATGGATTACAGGATCTTTTCCGTGCGCACTTGGTCTTGTGCTTGCGTGTACACACGAAGGGGGTTAAGTCACTGGCAGGTCTGCACATAAGTTGACCTGGGAGATCGGAAAAATCTCCACACTTAACCCACCAGGCGGCAGCGACCGGGATTCGAACTCACGACCTCCCCACCACGCCACTGCGCCCGTCTACTGTACTAGTAAAGGGTGGTGTTGGACTGAGGGATTCCCCCCAGGGGACTGAGGTCGATTTAAAGTCCGGCCCGCTGCCCTCTGGTCAACGTCAAGTCGAATTACTTGATGACATGCACAGTGTCTGGCAAAACAGCCCTGGTCGGTGGAACTGTCCTTGACCCCTATGGAATAGTTGACCGTCTACAATCACCTACGATCTAAACGGAAAGAGACCAAGATAACATCGTTCGGAATATATGAGGGTCGGATGAAACTATCACCTACGATGCTTGTTTCCAGGCTTAGTACTTTTTTTGCATGTTTTTGTATAATTATTTGCTTATTGATGTATATATTTGTCCTTTTTTTTTAGGCGTCATTCACTGCAAATTTTACTTATTTATACATTTACATACCCCCCTACCGAGCCATTGTAAAGCGCTTCAATCTTTGGTGAAGCGCTATATAAATGTTCTATTTCCATTATTATTACCACTGACTACAATGAGTACTCCCTTAACAGAACGAGACCAAGATATCCTCGTTTGGAATATATCAGGTTCAGATGAAACTTGGGTCAGATGAAACAATCACATAGGATCTAAAATACTAAAATCAAAACAAAATCTCTTGTCCACCAACTGAGGCTAAATGATTGGAACATTATTATTATTATTATTATTATTATTATTATTATTGTGATCATTTTTATGCGCCTAATCTAGATATAGCCCCAGGCGCTTACATTATAAGATGTTTGATGGGTTGTTGACAGACCAGCTTTTTTGTCGGTCCGAGGGGGAGCATATCGTCTTTTGTTTCATATTTATTGACCAAGGCCGAAGGCCGCGGTCAATAAATATGAAACAAAAGTCGATATGCCCCCCGAGGACCGACAAAAAAGCTGGTCTGTCAACAAACCACCAAACATCGTTTTTGTCATCATTTTGGTAGTGACAAAATAAGTGCACACTCAACCCAGGGAGCCTTGCTTTGAAACACGGGTTTCCGTGCTGATAACCACACGAGTCCCGGTTTGATAACCACTGGCAATCAACGATAGCCGTGGAGCGAGGATTATCAGAATGAGCTGGCGTGTGAAAGCAACTTTCTGTGTTTTTGAGTTCATTAAATGTTGGGATGAATATGTCAGGTTTGAGGATGCACAGTTCTGTAGGTTCATCTCGGTATTCCACCCCCTCGGCTTTCTGTTGTAAATATTAAGCTGAGTGATCGAATGTGGAAGCTACGTTTGGTCAAAGGTCACAGAAGATTTGCGTCGTGCAGCGAAGGAAAGAATCGCGATCTTGTTTCCGACTCAGTACCTCTTTGTTTTTCATTAGACCTGTCATTCTGCTTGCTCGGCTTTGTTAGATGTTTGCATACCTTGTTGCTATTTTCTTTGCTTTTATTATTGTTTCTTATTTGTGCTTCGTTTATCGATACAACTTCTTGTGCACGGGTCAAAATGTGTGTGTCAGGGGTCGTTTTACTTGAACTTGACGTTTGTGTTTCTCCGAACGTCTGTGTACATGTATCGAAACACAGATACACGCACTCCATGACTCTGTAAGAAGACAAAACATATCGCTAAGTTTCATTTGTTTTTGATGAATGTATGACCTTTCATGAAGTAGTTTTGTTTTTTGTTTACTTTTGCCAGATTGCCAGTTCGTTTTTTGAACTTTGCAAAGCAGTGTCGTGTCGTCTGTTTAGGTCTGGGGGACACCAATGAAAAGAGCCGAAGAATCCCCGAGCGTTTCTATTGGGTTTGCTTTTGATTATCCATGTATAACCTGCTTCCTGCAACTATGGTAACCGGGGATTTATTGCCTGGGGAACATGACATTTATTTCCCAGGTGCTTGTGAATGAAAACTCGTGAAAATGATGACAATATGGCATAGTCCTGACTGAGAGGCTGTTTTTACATTTAGTCAAGTTTTGACTAAATGTTTTAACATAGAGGGGGAATCGAGACGAGGGTCGTGGTGTATGTGTGTCTGTGTGTGTGTGTGTGTGTGTGTGTGTGTGTGTGTGTGTCTGTGTGTGTGTCTGTCTGTCTGTCTGTCTGTCTGTGTGTGTAGAGCGATTGAGAGTAAACTACTGGACCGATCTTTATGAAATTTTACATGAGAGTTCCTGTGTATGATATCCCCAGACTTTTTTTTCCTTTTTTTCGATAAATGTCTTTGATGACGTCATATCCGGCTTTTTGTAAAAGTTGAGGCGGCACTGTCACACCCTCATTTTTCAATCAAATTGATTGAAATATTTGTAAATCAATCTTCGACGAAGGCCGGACTTTGGTATTGCATTTCAGCTTGGTGGCTTAAAAATTAATTAATGACTTTGGTCATTAAAAATCTGAAAATTGTAATTAAATTTTGTTTCAAATTAACCGATCCAAATTTACGTTCATCTTATTTTTCATAATTTCCTGATTGTAAAAACATATAAATATGTTATATTCGGATTACAAACAAGCTCTGAAAATTAAAAATATAAAAATTATGATTAAAATTAAATTTCCGAAATCAATTTAAAAACTATTTCATCTTATTCCTTGTCGGTTCCTGATTCCAAAAACATATAGATATGATATGTTTGGATTAATAACACGCTCAGAAAGTTAAAACGAAGAGAGGTACAGAAAAGCGTGCTATGCAGCACAGCGAAACCACTACCGCGCTAAACAGGCTCGTCAGTTTCACTCTCGTTTTGCACGAGCGGCGGACTACGGTCATTGTGAAAAAAAATGCAGTGCGTTCAGTCAGAGACTATAGAGTATACAGAGACGCTCCATACGGCGCTGAAAAGTGAGACCGGAAGCCCAGTGGCGCCACCATGCGGAAACATGGAAAAAACTACTTTCTCTTTCCACAGCAGTAGTGATATCGTGCTGCACAAGCATTGCCGCGCCAACGCGAAAACGCAGTGGGGCATGGTGTTCGGCCATCAATTGCTCAAACGCACATGCTAAAGGCTTCAGGATGTTTAAATTTCCCAAGGAAGAGAGCAGGTGAGGATTGTTTCTTCAATTTTTCTCTCGTTAAATGTTGGAAAATCAGTAAAAGTTGTAGCGTCGAACTGCGTGTAGATCTATTCTACCGGAACAGAAAACACACACTGTACACACAACAGCCTCAAACCGGTCCAAGCTGTGCATGTTGGTACTACTAGTTTCACATGTATAAGATTTATTTCTCCTCTACTTTATCTCATTTCGGCATGCCAAGTCTGGAACTGATAGTGGCAAATACGGTCGGTGATCGATTAGGGTAGACATAACCATCTCGTTTGATTGACACGGCCGTCGCGGGGTTATAGAGTAGATCTACAACGGATAACAGCTTGCAGCTTCGAACGTTAGTATTATCATGATTAATATTTTGATTGTAAACGTTTTGATGATGATGATGATGATGATGATGATGATGATGATGATGATGATGATGATGGCTATTGTTGTTGTTCTTGTACACCATTTTGAATGAGTAAAGGTCAAAGAGGGTAGACAGAGAGAGAGAGAGAGAGAGAGAGAGAGAGAGAGAGAGAGAGAGAGAGAGAGAGAGAGAGAGATTGGATTGGATTGTTTACTATTTAGGCCATAGCCCCGTTGTGACGGAAGTGAACATATATATATAATACAATGACATAATGACATTTGCACACAAATCAAATGAAATAAATCATACACGAACTAAGACATTACATTTCAAATAAAATATACCGTAGGCTTACATGAACTAAGACATAATAATAATAATAATAATAATAATAATAAGAATAAGAAGAAGAAGAAGAAGAAGAAGAAGAAGAAGAAGAAGAACATTTATATAGCGCTAAATCAAAAACTTTCGTTAAAAAGGCTTGCTCTAAGCGCTTGACATCTAAACTAAAACGTCATTCACACTCTTTACAATGATGTACAAGAACTTCATGTCACACTCTTTCATTCAGTATAGCACCATTCACACAGTTGTTATTCTGTACAAGACAATAAGTTAGTCTAACATTTAGAATGTTCATAAGATGAAAACAAGAGAAAACCAGACTGATTAAAAACATAACACTACGTAGCCGAAATGCTTTGTACACATAAGCTGACAACTTTCGAACAATACCTTCATTTACAGATGCCATAAGCATAGAAAACTTGTAAACTTGGGTTTCTATAAAACTTAGCAGGAATAAACTGGCATCGCAAATCACGAAGTGCGGGGCAACAAAGCACAAAATAAAACTCATCTTCCTTACTTTCGGCCCTGCACAATGGGCATAACAACATATCCGCATCGTATCTCTTATATCGATTAACGTGCACAAATAGCTCTGTTATTCCACCTCGGAATCTTGCCATAATAAGAGAGAGAGAGAGAGAGAGAGAGAGAGAGAGAGAGAAAGAGAGAAAGAGAGAGAGAGAGAGATAGAGAGAGACAGAGACAGAGAGAGAGAGAGAGAGAGAGCTTTCTGAACAAGAAAGAAGCAACTGAAAAGAAATAAGAAAATTATCGATCGATCAAGATTCTTTAAAGTCAGCTTGGTCACAAGAATCTGGTTTAAGTTGCTGTATTTTACAGTTTTCCTTACATTTCAGTTTCGATGTGCTGGGACGACACCAAATTGACTAAATGCCTTAGTTACCGATTTAACCGGGAACTATTTCGTTAAACGATTTATTCCTGACATATTTTCTCAGGCTTAACTGACCATGTATTTGTATTTGTATTTGATTAAAACACACAAAAATAACGACGGTTAGTTCGTGAAAAGAGACTGACTTGAATCATGTTTGCATAACTACAGCGATGCAGCGAATATTGCCTAAGAAAATTTGATTTAATTTTAAACTATACCATTTTCTGCGGTGTTTTTATGGTCATTTAAAAAGAATGTTCACAAACAAACATATTTTTTCATCCAGTTACTTTTTGCAGCACTGTCAGCCGGACAGAACAGACAGTATGTTAATATAAACGTGATATAAACACAGCCGACAGCAGCCGTGAAACGCGAGTTTCCTTGTGCGGCAGGGTGTGGCTCTTTTCCCGCGCTGGGCTGGCCGGTCTCATTTTCGCACCGCAACGCAAAGAAGGATGACGCGTCTCTGTATACTCTATAGTCTCTGGTTCAGTTTCATTCTGTGAGTTCCACAGCTTGACTAAATGTAGTAATTTCGCCTTACGCGACTTGTTTAATTATTTTTTTATTATAGATTATTTTTAATTCGACCAGCACAAATGTACGTTATTTGTAGTTATGATCAAAACAACATTTCACACAGATCGAAACATCCATTGTTCT
>NC_090256.1:77311903-77324403 GCF_037325665.1 Littorina saxatilis | reverse complement strand
CGCACAATCAGCCTGTTCCGTCATTCTGCTTGCGTGCCTTTTTTTCTCATTTTATACGAAGAAACATTTTCCGTGTAGTAGCTATTTTAGAGTTTCTTGGTGTTGTATAACACTCCAGAGAGAATAATAAAGAGAATTATGAGGTAGCAGGCGGAGAATAGCGAAATCAAAGCGACTGAGAGTATAACTCTTTGTCTTAGACTATCTAATCTGGGTAATAAACTGTCTCAATTTACCAGAGAACATCCTAGTAGGTTTTCAGCGCCATAAGCTATATTTATATATACCTTATGTGTGTATCGATTTGCCGAGTATAGGCTACAGCCATATATACATACATCGCATTAGCAATATAATAGGGAGCGGGAGGCGTGCAACGGCTAAAGAGTCACTACAGTGAAACTTACCCCTTTTTAACACTAACCCCCCCCCCCTCCCCGTCACCACCCCCACCCCATCCCCAATATACCACCCACACACGTCCTTACTCATCTTTTAAAGCCTTTTTTCTATTTTTATTTCTGTTCATAACATTTCCCAATTTCCTTCCATTTTAAGACTCCTTCCATTTTTCAGGCCTGACTTTCACAGAGTTCTGAAGGTCTTAAAAGAATTAATTCATTCATATATTCATTAATTCATTAATTAGTTCATTCATTTTTATAATTTTTTTCATTTAGTAAGTTATTCATTTATACATTGATTTATATATATATTCTGTTGATTACAATTGCAAAGAGGCGCCCATTTGTTACATGTGCATTATGTATAAGACGGGGAACGTATTTTCCTAGCAGCCTTGAACGGTCATGCAAGCCATGGTGCATGCGCTTTGATTATACCTGTCCATTATCATTGTGACAGGGGAGGCTACCGCTCCTTTCACAGCAGACTCTGCACCCGAGTTGTTGGCCTTTAAATGTCAACACCAGTGGATTGTAGAAGTCTGTTTGTGATGGGGTCTGGTGGTTTCCGATTGTCTGTATGTTCATGGAAACCTTCGGGTTTGCATAACAGTTTTTATAGGGCTAAGAAATTAGCCCTAACATTTTCAATCCTGTTTGATTGCACTTCGCTTCACGAGGTGATCGTAGTGTTTCGGCACACGGTTACATCATTATTATTATTATTATTATTATTATTAACTGCAACGTCGATATGCCCAAACAAAACATTCTAGCACAAAACCCCAAAGCTGGCTGGAGGTGTCATATTTTGTCAGGGGTTTAGAAGAACAACTAATGAGTTTAATTGAACTCCGACCGTGTTTTGTTGTTGTTTTTTGTTACTCCCCCCAAAACCATTAATTTTTTTTCGCGACGCAGCAAGCAGAGAGTCATGACTGAGTGTTGTGAATACCTGAAAATGTTCATGTTCACAGCACTGCGAAATAACACGAAAGACTAAAGTTTCAGTTATTGATACATGAGAGGACAGCACGTTTCGCCCATCCTCACCTCAGGTCCTGCAGTCCGGACTGACGATCCAACAGCGAACGACAAGAAGAAGAAGCTATTGATATGAGAGGACAGCACGTTTCGCCCATCCTCACCTCAGGTCCTGCAGTCCGGACTGACGATCCAACAGCGAACGACAAGAAGAAGAAGTTATTCTTTCTTTCTTTATTTGGTGTTTAACGTCGTTTTCAACCACGAAGGTTATATCGCGACGGAAGAAGTTATTGATATGTTCTGTTCATGAGTGGTCTGTGCATAGACGCGCCGTACCAGTGAGTTCAAGTTACTACGAACTGATTCACCAGGTAACACACGCAATATAAGCGGCAATACAGGAAGAAGGAATGTGTGCGCCGACGGTGTTGTGTCTTCCTGGATGATCATGTTTATAACAGGGCGCAAAATAACACGGAAGACTGAATTAAGTGAAAATGGGCAGGTTCTGTCAATGAATGGTGTGCATAGAAGGACGAATTAAATTAATTGAGTCATGAAGTAAACGAAATGAAAATAAGATGTGCTATTTAACAGGTTGGAATACCACATATAGGGCCTACATACACTCGTGCACGCGCGTACCTACTCTCTCTCTCTCTCTCTCTCTCTCTCTCTCTCTCTCTCTCTCTCTCTCTGAGTCTCTCTCTCTCTCTCTCTCTCTCTCTCTCTCTCTCTCTCTCTCTCTCTCTCTCTCTCTCTCTCTCTCTCTCTCTCTCTGTAGTTGGTTATGCAAACAGTTTATAGCTCGGAATCAGTGGCGATTCTCGCAAACGATTTCAACACCGAACCCCTAATGACTACATGTCACAGGGCTGTAACTCGTGATTTGAACATCATTTTCGCAGCGCAGGAAAAAAACCGCAAGTTCAAAACTCATTGAATTATTGATAAAACACGCCAAGCAGCCAACGAGAATCGTAAACATGATCACGAAACAGCTTCGTTCATTTTATAGATGTCCGACAGAAAACCAAATGAAATAGAAGCGCTTGACTCTGTGTGTGTGCGTGCGTTTGTCACTGTGTGTGTGTGTGTGTGTGTGTGTGTGTGTGTGTGTTAGTGTGTGTGTCTATACATGATGTGCGTGCGTGCGTACATGCGTGTGTGTGTGTGCGTGCGTGCGTATGTCAGTGCGTGCTTGCATGCGTGTGTTTGTGCGCGCGCGTGCATGTGAATGTGTGCATAGCTGTCTGTTTGTCTGTCTGTCTGTCTGTCTGTTTGCGCAAGCCGCACAAATTTCGTGTGTCTTTCATGCAACAAGAGTGAGACGGAAGCGGCAGGAAAAAGCTTTAAACCTGTCAACACAGCTGTTTGCAGCTGCCAAAAATGACAGCAATCCACACTGACCGCTTCGTCTCCTCGCTTTTTTTCACGCAGAGGCACAGTTTGGCCCGTTACCAAATAAATCGGCAAAATATAATTTATTCTTTCACACCCTACCCACCCCACCGCGCTCATACCTACATGAAGACACACAGTCACCCCCCCCCCCCCCCCCCCCCCCCCCCCTCCCCACACACACACCCTTGTACACATACAGCGGCTGACACACACTGTGACACCACACGCACGCGCACGCGGCATGCACGCACACTCACACGCATGCACGCACGCGCTCCCGCATACACACACACACATTGACACACACAACACTGACACACACACACAACACACACACACACGCTCACAAGACACACACACACACACACACACACTGACACACGTAAAAAAAAACCCGGCATAACTTGTACTCACCCAGTAGCATAAGAACCAAGCCCCAAACGTATAGCGCCGTCACACTGTACAAATCCATTGTCTGTCTTGTGTCCGTCACTGCTGAGAGAGAGAGAGAGAGAACACACACACACTTTCTTTACCACTTTCTTCACAACACTCGATCGCTACTGCAGCAGTTCAGCAATAGCAGCGAACAACTGATTACTCAAAACTCGCAGTTGTTCACCACTGGCTGCTCACAACTCCGGTAAGCCTACGGCAACAGGTTATTAGTTTGTCAGAAAACAGCTAGCGAGTCAGCGATAGCAGTAAACTTCTAATTACTCGCAACTCGGCAGTTGCAGTCACTGAGGAAATCAGCAAATAGCCTACCCTTCACTCGTTTGTTAAGTTACTTCCTTAACTTGTGGTCTCACAGTGCACCCTTGAGGACAGATGAACAACTCCGTAGTAAATAGCCTGTCACTTTAGTGTCCACTTTGCTAACAGAATCACTGACTGAGGCGATGAACAAAGTATTCTCCGCAATGGCGACTTGGACACTTATAATCTGCTGTCATTGTTGAAAGGGCAATGAGTTCTAACAGAAAACCTCTACGTTGACTCGGAATACGTTCTGGTCACGCGTTCGACGTTGTGGCGAAGAGCTCCAGGTGACATGGAACAATTTTGGCACAGTTGTGGTTTGAGCGCTGCATGTAATTGCGGCCAGAAGCAATTAATTATTTAAGAAAACACATGTAATACACGTGCTGTTCACCTGTAGCTGTCTTCTTCTTCTTCGTCGTTCGTTACAAGAACACTTTTCTCAACAGTTGTGACCTGGGTACGGTACTGTGGGAACAAAGCACCCGACGTTCATCAAGGTTGAATATAAGTCACACCAACCAGTGAACGAAATCCGCAGTCACTCTGATGAAGAACAAAACCCACCCCGCTTATGATCCTTACCCGGGCCCTTTTTCTGGACACTAGTTGTTCCGACACGAAGCAAATCAGTCACTGAGAAAAACACTGCACACAGCGGAATGCTTTGCTGTCCATGAAACACTTCTCAGCGTCACAGTTTGCTGAGCACGAAACAATGAACGATGACACTGACACCGCGTTGTACTTGTGTAGTCTACGACAATACCAGAGATATCAGATGTTACAGAACCTAGTTGTCTGGGTCACCATGCAGTTCTGCTTTGATGCACACGTCGTGGGACTAGGGTACTCTGATCATCAGAAGTAATGGCCGCCGAAAAGTACAGTGTTCTGCGTGGACTCTTCACGTTGTAAGAAGAACTGACATCATCTGAAAATAAAAGATGATTTTGTAATCCTCCCACTCTCAGTGAATACAATAATTATGAAGTGATAAAAGAACATGGTAACGCGAACAATGAATGGTTATTTCGACGTGTTCAGCTATCCCACCGCTAGCGGTCGCAAAAAATTGTAAACATTAGAAGTTTCCTGGTGTGCGTACGTGTGTTTATGTGTGTATGTGGAGGGGGGGTGTATGTGTGTTGTCGTGTCTGTGCGTGTGTATCTGTGCGTGTGTGGTGTGTGTCTGTGCGTGTGTGACAAAACTCCCAGGCCTCTCAACTACTCTCTTTTCTTTCAGATAATCTCTGTTCACTTTCTGTTGTCTCAGATACTTTCTGTTCACTTTCTGTTCTCTCAGATACTTTCTGTTCACTTTCTGTTCTCTCAGATACTTTCTGTTCACTTTCTGTTGTCTCAGATACTTTCTGTTCACTTTCTGTTCTCTCAGATACTTTCTGTTCACTTTCTGTTCTCTCAGATACTTTCTGTTCACTTTCTGTTCTCTCAGATACTTTCTGTTCACTTTCTGTTCTCTCAGATACTTTCTGTTCACTTTCTGATCCCTCATATACTTTCTGTTCACTTTCTGTTGTCTCAGATACTTTCTGTTCACTTTCTGTTGTCTCAGATACTTTCTGTTCTCTCAGATACTCTGTGTCCCGCAGGACGTCAGCTCATTCACACA
The DNA here is from genome assembly GCF_037325665.1 of Littorina saxatilis. Classification (NCBI taxonomy): domain Eukaryota; kingdom Metazoa; phylum Mollusca; class Gastropoda; order Littorinimorpha; family Littorinidae; genus Littorina; species Littorina saxatilis. The sequence continues at coordinate 77,319,213 of NC_090256.1, read as the reverse complement.
ACACATAGTCGATGACCGGAGACTGAGCGGTTCAGTTGGCTCGGTGTCAATTCCTTGCTAATGAGAGCCCCCACATCAGCGCGGTCAAACTCATTAAAAACCAATTGCAGCGGCGATTTCACAGCCTCTCGACACGACGATTCAATCAATTCCCTCGCCTGCTTAGTCTGCTGACTATTAATGCATGGTAAACTAGCTTCCTTCGTCATTGCAGGACTGCTTGAAAGCGTACGGATTTAAAAAATACATGTATATATCGAACTAACGGTGAAACGTGAACCGCTGTACGGTTAGGACTCGGATTTCTTCTCGCAGTGCTGCGAGTAGGCTTTTAGCCACCCTGCTCGTAAATCTGCGTTTCAAACATGAAACTTGAACAGCTTTCTTTTTCGATGCGAGTAGATTATAGACACTGTGCTAATTTCTGTTTTCATTTACATCCAAACGATGCTGAAACATGAAACGCACACTGCTTTCCTTCTCTAAGCGAGCAGATTATAGAAGACACCGTGCGGATTTATCGTATACATCCAAAACGCTGCTGAAACGTAAAACGCAAAAAATTGCTTTCTTTCTCGATGCGAGCAGATGTTAGACACAGTGCTGATTGCATGTCCACAACAATGATGCTGAAACTCGAAACGCAACACGGCAGTTTCACTGTGATGATTACGGTGTGTATGGCAGTCAAACCTATAATATGTCGCAGACTGAAACGCAACACGGCAGTTTCACTGTGATGATTACGGTGTGTATGGCAGTCAAACCTACAATATGTCGCAGAGTGAAACCCGACACGCCTTTAACTTCACATGCGTTTAAGTCACCCTGACGTCAACATTCAGCACATTAACTTTCTTCCTATCGTCTTACACGTATTATTCGAAAACTCAGCCACGGAATGTCTCTTACATTAGTAATCACGCTCTGAAATCTGCGAAAAAAGTATGACAAAGCTCTTCAACCAAAGATGCTTCAACTTGCAAAATCAATCCATTTTGGGGGGGGGGGGGACGCTAACAGAGAAGCTCCGTGTGAAACAGGCCCCTCTCGATCTCTGACATCTATATAACGCTCTTTTCACATCCATTCCTCAAAATCCATTCGTGTGTGAGTAAATCGAAATCGACACCAACTTTCCATCCGACAACCACACAATGTGATGTAAAAACTCCGCGACTTTTTTTTGTTGTCAGCACTACTTTTATGTAACTCTGAAACTGATTACATGTGTTATCAGTAAAACTCGTATTCAACAAAATGAATCCAATTTTTGAAAGTTCACCTTGAAGCCTAAAATCGAAATCCACGCTTTCTTTTCATGTGCAATTCACAAAGTGTGGTCTGAAAACTACGCCTCAGAATTTATCTCTGTTTCTGGAACTGATGAAAAATATGACAAACTCTTCAAACTTTACACCTTGGATTCGGAACTACAAAACTACAATTTGGAACGAGTTTACCTTGAAGCTCAATCGAGAGTAGGCTGCTGTACTTCACTCTTACTCTCTTCTCCCATACAGTTTCCACTCGCTTTTGTTTGTTTGTTTGTTTTCCTGTCACGCAAGACAGACAAGCACACTAACTGTCCACCTGTCGTACACAAACAGTGAATTGAAAACGCCGCCACAGAATTTTTCGCACTTAGTTTATCAACCTCTGAAACTGATAAAAATTAAAACATATAAAAAGTTAAAACCATCTAATCCAATTTTGTCGATTTCAACGAGAAACTCAGTTGATAATAGTTAAGCTTCTGCGCGTTTGAACTCTCACTTTCTTACCCTATTCACTTGTTCGTCATATATCCACTTGTTTCGTTATGATGAGTTCAACAGTTGGTCCGACCTCTGACTGGTTCACACTGATCGATCAACGAACGAGGTGATGCTGTTTCCCCCGTGTGATGTGTGGTGGGGCCAGGGCTGCCTGTTCTTGGCTGTCGAAGCCACGTATACCACCAGAGGGGGAATATTTGTTGCGCGGCGTGGTATAGCCAATGTTGCCCTCACAGTTAAACAGAGGTCTGCGGGCTATATCTCTGCGGGCCTGACGGAGCCAGGCGTGATAATGCCAGCGCAGCTCTAGCTATAACTCTGTCTGAAGACGCGTTTCACGTGCACCTAAGTGTTTGTTGTGCAAAGCGCAAGAATTGTGGTTTCGCCTTGAAACAAAGGGTTGCTCAGTGTCAGTTGCCGATAAGTAAAACCTACTTAGGGCGCAGGCAATAAGAGCTTACTGCAGCAGCGCAAGGCTGGTTTCGTTGTGAAACAAAGAGTTGCCCTTGTCAGTTGTCGCCGATAAGCGATATAGACTGAGGTTGCCGGAAAACGCTGATAGCACTTACATTCTGAAACAAAGACTTCTACCGTTCCAAAATCAAAGTTCAGGGATGTTGCTGGGATGATTTATTTCTCGGCCATAAACGTTTCGGCAATTTTTCGAAGTCAAAGGCAGACCTTGACGTCACCTGTCCCCATTCGCAAAAACTCAGTAGTTCGGCAATTCCGGCAATTCCGGTCAACTTGCGTTTACAAACGACTGTCAACGTTAAAGACAAAAGAAATCTCTGAGACTCAAAACATCAACAACAAAGCAAACAAACAAACAAAAAACTAAATTTAAAACATACACCTGCATCTCGACCTTCACGTAGCTATCTTTAAAGTTATCATAGTACTTAACAGAAAAGTAATTTTGCGAAGTTAAGAAAGTTTTTGATGTCTTTTATTCAACGTTCCATTCATTTAATCTAACTTCGATTTAGGTGCTTGGACCGCTAGTATGGCTGAAGATTGTGATCACGTGATTTCTTCTCTCTCTCGATGTTTCACTTTGTTTAATGCAAGAATGGTTTAACAATGAAAATGGTCTTCTTCCTATCACTTCTCTTAAACATTCAATCAATCAGGCTTGGGAATTGAAAAAAGTAAAAAAGGCTGAATGTTTTTATGTAATAGCAACTTTTTCTCCAAAGAACCTAAACGGTGCAATTTGGTGTCATCTGAGCTCCAAGTTTGCCATTTAATTCAGTTCTTTTGCCTCCCCCATTATTGTTTTCGGCGGACACTTTGCTTTTTTGGTAGAACAAAATAAAAATTCGGCGGAAACATGTGCCTTTCGGCGGACAATTCCCATGCCTGATCAATACTTGACAGAATGAAATAACGAGGGCGGACGGGAAGTTTGTCTCCCAATGGGTGTGTGTGTGTGTGTGTGTGTGTGTGTGTGTGTGTGTGTGTGTGTGTGTGTGTATGTGTATGTGTGTGTGTGTGTGTGCGTGTGTGCGCGTGTGCGTGTGTGAGAGTGTGTGAGTGTGTGTGTGTGTGTGTGTGTGTCGAATAAGCATTCCTCAATAACTACCAAACGAATTTTTATGAACATAAATGCACACATTTTTCAGGGCATTTGATTGTGGCAATTTTCTCCGTTTTTATTTTATAGCGCATTTTGATGACTTGATTTAGCGTTTAAAAGAATGTTGAGGCACTGGCAGCGTGTGTTTTGTGTGTATTTCTTTCTTTCAGATATAGCTTTTTGCGACTTGTGTGTCTCTTATAATCTGTGAAGAAATTCAGGCATTGAAGCTACCTGCGTTTAATTTCTTGTATCATATCTTTTCAAATCTAATGTAGGTTATATAGAAATGTCACAATATCATTTTCGCCGATAGAGATTTATCAACGTCAATGATGCTGTTTACGATCACCATTATAAGGTAGAATCTCGTCTCCGTTTCTCATTTATCCATGGGCGTGTACGGTATAACAATGTTGACTGAGGAAAGCCCCAACAATAGAAACGTTCGAACTATCGTCGACCAACAACGATGAAAGCGACCCTGAGACTCAAAACTGACTCTGCACGTGGTGGCAAGCTTACTGACTTATCCCTTGATGCTGCTGGTGGTGGTGGTGGGAAAAAGTAAGTCATGGAAGGATGGATTTACCGTGAAACAGACGGTTGAACTGGGAAAAAAGTAAGTCATGGAAGGATGTGGTTTTTTTTTTCTTTTCTTTTCTTTAATATTTTTTTCCTTTTTTTTATTTATTTTTTTTTATTACAACACATTATACAGTTCACATCGCCACATACATACATACAACCTGCATAGAAAAGAGTGATCTAGAAAAGAGAGAGAAGTAATGAGAGAGAGGGGGAAAGTTAAAGAGGCACTGTTTAGGACTGTTTGACTACAACAACTACTAGACCCTTAAATAATATTGATTACTACAAGATTCAAGTTTACAACAGAATATATATCAAGATACTGTTAACGAATTAGGGAGGAGGAGTAGAGCCTAGTACTGGACAGTTTTCATGAAACCAGGTTAGAATATGGTTGCCAGAGGCGGTCAAACTTATCTTCTGCTAATCCCCCCTTGTACTTTTCCAATAAATATCTACTTTTCAAAAATTTCAAGAATATCGGAAGCATCGGTCTTTCAGAGTTCCATTTACATTTGTAAATATAAAATTTGGCCAGTAAAATAATAAAATCTAAGGCTTTATCAGTGAACATATTTTCCTGAACTCCAAACAATACCACCGCTTCCGAAAACCGGAAATTAGTAACATGATAACAACTATTATTTAACAGTTCCTGTAGTTCCTGCCAAAACCTGTTAATATGCTGGCAATGCCACATCAAATGATTAATTGTTTCTTCCTCATTGTTACAAAACGAACAATTAGAAGATTCAACAATTTTTTTCAGAAATAAGTAGCGGTTTGTGGGCAAAGCCCTATAAATTAACCTCAGCTGGAACCATTTTAGCTGACAATCAACTGTTGTCTTATGACATAAGTAAAAGATCTTGTTCCAGCTGAGGTTATCAAAAATACCATTCCATTTTACCACACCAGCTGGGGCTGAGTCTGCCGCGGCCAAACACGATTGGACACTATGGTTTCCTTCAAATATTATTTTCCATGGTTTTTGCTTTAACAATTCATAGTTTGCCTCCTGTATTACATTTATCTTTTTCTGATATGCCTTAATAGATTTGACCATTCCTGCAAATTTAAAAAAATTAACCTTCAACGTAGGAAATTTTATCTGAAAATCTACAAAATTCAATAGACTGCCATTTTCATTCAGTAAATGACAGACTTGGAAAATACCCCTTTCTGTCCAATCTTTAAAGTATACAGTGTGTTTTCCAATTACAATATTTCTATTATAAAAGATACATTCTGCATTAAACTCACTTACTTCAGTTGGTATACATTTTATGCTTAATTTCTTGAAATGTTTCAATACATCATGCCAAAAAGGATTGTGGATTGATTGCATTAAAGTGTTGGCAAACTCACCCCCTAGCTGCTGCTGTTTATCCAGCTCAGGATAAAGACAGAGCGTAAACCTGGTTAAAGGAGATTCGGCATAGAAAACTCTCTTAAGCCAGCTAATTTTCATAGCTGACAAGAAAGTACAAACATTTAACATTTTTAACCCACCCTTTTGGTAAGACTGACAAGCACATTTCTTGTTAACTTTACCTTGCTTACCATTCCATAAAAACTGAAAAAACATACCATCAAGTTCTTTCAAAAATATATCGCATGGATCTGGGATATTCATAAATAAGTACGTTAACTTAGACATTGCTAGTGTTTTTAAAACAGTAATTTTACCAAAAGGGGTAAGCTGTCGCTTACTCCACATGTTCAATACTTTTCTTATCTCTGCAATCTTTCCTGTATAATTTAGATGGACAATATTTCCTGTATCCACAGAGAAAACTACCCCCAAATATCTAAATGTCCCTGGGTCCCAGCAAAAATTCATGTCACGCAAGTACCGTATCTGGCTGTTCCTCCTACTCCCAATCCATATGACCTGTGTTTTTTCTAAGTTTATTTTTAATCCGGACATACTAGCAAAAACATTCAAAATTCTCACAGCTTCTGTAAATGATTCTTCACTTCCATCCAAACACAAAGCTGTGTCGTCCGCAAACTGAGTCATTAACATTTCACAATCACGCACATGTATACCTTTTACTTTCTCATTTTCACGCAACATGTTTGATAAAACCTCAGCGCACAGTAAATATAAATAAGGATGGTTTTACTGTGAAACAGACGGTTGAACTGGGAAAAAGTAAGTCATGGAAGGATGGTTTTACCGCGAAACAGACGGTTGAACTGGAAAAAAGTAAGTCATGGAAGGATGGTTTTACTGTGAAACAGACGGTTGAACTGGGAAAAAGTAAGTCATGGAAGGATGGTTTTACTGTGAAACAGACGATTGAACTGGAAAAAGGTAAGTCATGGAAGGATGGTTTTACCGCGAAACAGACGGTTGAACTGGAAAAAAGTAAGTCATGGAAGGATGGTTTTACCGTGAAACAGACGGTTGAACTGGAAAAAAGTAAGTCATGGAAGGATGGTTTTACCGTGAAACAGACGGTTGAACTGGGAAAAAGTAAGTCATGGAAGGATGGTTTTACCGCGAAACAGACGGTTGAACTGGAAAAAAGTAAGTCATGGAAGGATGGTTTTACCGTGAAACAGACGGTTGAACTGGAAAAAAGTAAGTCATGGAAGGATGGTTTTACCGTGAAACAGACGGTTGAACTGGGAAAAAGTAAGTCATGGAAGGATGGTTTTACCGCGAAACAGACGGTTGAACTGGAAAAAAGTAAGTCATGGAAGGATGGTTTTACTGTGAAACAGACGGTTGAACTGGGAAAAAGTAAGTCATGGAAGGATGGTTTTACTGTGAAACAGACGATTGAACTGGAAAAAGGTAAGTCATGGAAGGATGGTTTTACCGTGAAACAGACGGTTGAACACAGTTGGTAAGTGTGAAAGACGAGAGGCGCCAACAACGCTGAAAACGACTGCTCCCCCCAAGTCTGCAGCCTCAGACATCCAAGCTTATCCTCCCTGTGCCAGTTAGTGGTGGAGGTGTTGGTGGGGGTTTAGTTATGCTTTGTGTTGTCGCCTGCAATCTTGGCGTTGGGTTGGTGCCAGTCCCGGATCCTTTGTGTCTGAAAGAAAATAATCTGGGCTATAAATAACGGCAGTCAAAAGACTGGAAGACGCAGAGACATGTTGCGGGTCACGCAAAACTAGTGTAAGATGTTTGCGTTCTACGGTTGAACGCATGCATTTGAATCCACACAAACACTTGTTGTGGTAAACACAAGCTAGATCTAGTTCAAGCTGTTTTACAGTTAATCATTCTTATTTGTTCACAGACTGTGGCTTGTGGGAGTCTTGCGACTAGTAGTGTAAACTGTTTTGGTTTCTTAGATTGTTAAATTCTGTATTCTGATCTGGGGTTTTTGGTTGTTGTTTTT
>NC_090256.1:77301903-77306903 GCF_037325665.1 Littorina saxatilis | reverse complement strand
TCAGGAAATAACTCTGTTAGGCTTATTCTTACTGGCTGCATCAGAGTTGCGCCTCGAGGCGTGAACACTGACCAGTGGAGGCAAGCGACCATTGTGGCAGTAAATAGCTAGCTCCAGTTAAACAGGGTTTTTGTTTTAAACTTTTTTTTAAAGAAATCATGTCGATCTGACACTGCATAATGATGCACATCGGAAATCCTGATTCACTGTGGCATACATCATACGTTATTTGTATTCTTGACCAAATTGTTACATTTTAAACAGATCTCCGACATCGCGCTGGCATTCGAGGATCAGTCTCATGTTATTCATTTTCACAGCGCAGGGAAAAAAACGCTACTTTAAAATTAAAAGCATTTAGTTATTGATGAAAACACGACGAGCAGCCAAAGTGAATCGTAAATTATAAAACAGCTTCATTCCTTTCGTAAACCAAATCGAAAAAGAGAGTTTGATCTTACACCACTGAAACTGTATGTGTGTGTGTGTGTGTGTGTGTGTGTGTGTGTGTGTGTGTGTGTGTGTGTGTGTGTGTGTGTGAGTGTGTGCGCGTGTATGTGTGTGTGTGAGTGCCTCTTTGCGGGCGTGCGAGCGTGCGTCCGTGCGTGCGTACGTACGTATGTGTGTGTGTGTGTGTGTGTGTGTGCGTGTCTGTCTGTGCGTGTGTGTGTGTGTGTGTGTGTGTGTGTGTGTGTCCGCGTGTGTCTGTGTGTTCTTTCTCGAGGCAGCTGGAAATGGAATGTCAAAGTTGCTCAGGATTGTGTCTTCCTTTACTTCTGGCTTCCGGAGGCACCCCCACCGGCAAATGTACCTTTTTTTTTTAAAGAACACACCCAAAATATCCCTTTCAAATGCTAATTTTCAAGAGCATCTGGGGGCCAGACCCGCCACCTAGCCCCCCTCCCCCCCCTTGTACTCCTGCCTTGTTATGTAAGCCCATCTCCAGGAGGTCCATCCATGAGGCTAATTACCCCCCGCGGGTTAGGGGGAGTCCCATATTGGTTGGGACGAGAAAGAATTTACCCGATGCTACCCAGCATGTCGTAAGAGGCGACTAACGGTTCTGTTTCTCCTTTTACCCTTGTTAAGTGTTTCTTGTATAGAATATAGTCAATGTTTGTAAAGATTTTAGTCAAGCAGTATGTAAGAAATGTTTAGTCCTTTGTACTGGAAACTTGCATTCTCCCAGTAAGGTCATATATTGTACTACGTTGCAAGCCCCTGGAGCAATTTTTTGATTAGTGCTTTTGTGAACAAGAAACAATTAACAAGTGGCTCTATCCCATCTCCCCCTTTCCCCTATCCCATCTCCCCCCTTTCCACGTCGCGATATAACCCTTCGTGGTTGAAAACGACGTTAAACACCAAATAAAGAAAGAAAGAAAAGAATGAGGCTAATTCGCGAACTCGTGCTTTGCGGGAAAAAATGGATGACGAGCAGATCAAATTCAAACAAGACAGTGCCCAGGGCTGCTGACTACCAACAGTTTCAGTCTTTTACATGATAGAAGGTTGGGTTTTTTACGAGGTAAAGTCTCTGGAATGTGATATGACGTGTTCGTTCAACGTATATATGTTACAGTCAAATCGGGGAATCAGGTATTTCACGAGAATGCCTGAAAGTTTAGGCATTCACGGTAAATACCTGGTTTGATCAGGCAAATCCGGAAATGACTGAAATTGTTTAGGCACTATCGGTGATTGACTGAAATAGGCTGCCAGGCATTATCGGAGAATGCCTACCGCTCACAATCTGTGTTTCTGGTGAGAGTCAAAAAGCATTTCAGCACAGAAGCCTACTATAAAACTTTGAATGGCTGGGGTCGTAATTGGTTTCATGCCTCTTTTCCATTAGGAAGGTATTGCTGTCCAGCCATCAACTGCCTGTGCCGGGCCAATGCTGTCAGTGTGGAATCTATTCTGTATTCTCTCTCTCTCTCTCTCTCTCTCTCTCTCTCTCTCTCTCTCTCTCTCTCTCTCTCTCTCTCTTTCTCTTTCTCTTTCTCTCTCTCCCCTTTTCTCTCTCTCTCTCTTTCTCTCTCTCTCTCTCTCTCTCTCTCTCTCTCTCTCTCTCTCTCTCTCTCTCTCTCTCTCTTTCTCTTTCTCTTTCTCTCTCTCTCTCTCTCTCTCTCTCTTTCTCTCTCTCTCTCTCTCTCTCTCTCTCTCTCTCTCTTTCTCTCTCTCTTGATTTTAAGGCATTCAATTAAAGAACATAATGATGTTATCATTTTAATGTTTAATTCTAAAAACTAAAATGTACATTAAAACAGAACTTTCTGTCAACAGTTCATTTGTTTCCACAAGTCAAGGATTGGTGACACCGACTGTTGCACTTCAGTTTTGCTTTGAAGCATTTGCACCGATTGTTCTGGCATTTCTTTGCACCCGAACAGTTGCACTTGACGTATCCTTGTCCTCCGCTTTGGGAGCCCAGGATGACGGCCGCGCGAAGACTTACAGTTCATTTCACTCAAATACAACAGTTTTTGTGGACACAGTTCGAAATCGTTTCTGGCGTAGGCTCCTTTTAAAATCCCATTCTTGGTCACCAGTGTGTAGTTATCATTTTCACTCCTGTCAAGAATCACCCCCAGGATATTCCGCGGGTCTCCACGGCCTCTATCCACCAGTGGAATGGGTATAGCGACGTTATCACCTCTCTGTCCATGACCGAGATCCAAGCGACAGACAGAAAGACAGGTTTGAGAGAGAGGGAGGAACGAGAGAGAGAGAGAGGAGTCTACTTACTTCCAAAACGGGAACGTCCCACTAGTCCGAGGGTTCACTAGTCCGAGGGTTCACTAGTCCGAGGGTTCACTAGTCCGAGGGTTCACTAGTCCGAGGGTTCACTGGTCCGAGGGTTTACTATAGACGCTCTCTTTTCCAGTTCGTCCCACTAGTCCGAGGGTTCACTAGTCCGAGGGTTCACTAGTCCGAGGGTTTACTATAGACGCTTGATTTTCCAGTTATTATACCGCCCCTTAAAAGGCGGTATATAGGTTTCACTGTGTCTGTCTGTCTCGGACTAGTGAACCCTCGGACTAGTGAACCCTCGGACTAGTGAACCCTCGGACTAGTGAACCCCTCTCTCGAAAACAGCTTGTACTGACGTGGAGTTTTCCGACTTCCGTTTTCCATCATCTCTTCAAGTATTTGAAAATATTTGGACTTTGGCATCAAGTGTTTTCCATTTTTGGCGTACTTTTGAAAGATTAACCGATTAAATCGGTCTTCTACCAATTCTGTTTCCTCCATTGCTACCCTCAACATTGAGAGCAACGTCACAATGGAACTAGCATTATACTGACGGAGCGAGTTTTCGCGAGGAACAGGGTTGAGCTACGGTAGGGTCACTGCGCATGTCTGGGTTTTTTCTTCGCGGAAACGCTGTTGGGTTGTGTCCAGTCGCGTCCCTTGCAACAAGATGGCGACAAGCGCGTTACGGATTTACTGTTGTGGAGAGTTGATGGACGACGATGATGAACAAGCAGTACTGTTTTATTGTTGATGTGAATGTAATGCCAAAACATCGAACTATCGATTCGAACGTCAATGAAGAAGTGAGCGTGAAAATCGAGCGCAAAACAGCCGGGTAAAAGTTCAGGGCGCTAAAGTACATTTGAGCCAAAATCGCACCCAAACTCCTGTTGACCTCATTTCTTCCCAAAATAAACATCACTGCTAAAATAAAATGCATTAAAACCAAGACAGTATCCAACCCAGTATCCTTAATTTTTGAAAGGCTAAGTGATTTACAACAAATTAATGTCTTCTCACAATCCGTAACTTTGTCAAAAAATATTTGCAGAAGTTTCTCACCTCGCCTTGGCAGCCATCTTGGAACTGGAGAGACCCTACGCAGGAAGCAAGGTTGAAAGTTGGTTAACCGGTGACGTCACTCCAGTCGTACCGGACCGAGTTTTTGCGACCTCCGGTTCGACTCGAGTCACCTTAGATGACGCCAAAACTCGCTCAAAGTGAACTCCAATCAATCCAAACTCAGCGAAAAGGGGGAGAAAAAAAAAGACAATGTGCTATACGAGAAACTCACAATAAATTCGTGCTCAAGGCCGGCTATGTAAAAACAAACTCCAATCACTCCGAACTTTACGAGAAAATCACAATAAATTCGTGCTCGTAGTCTTACACACGCGATAGTGTTACACTCGCGGTAGTGACCTGCACCCGTAAAAAATCAAACTGCAATCACTCCGAACTCAGTGAAATGGGGAAAACGATGAATAGACAATTCATGCTCAAGGCAGGCGAGGTAAAAACAGACAAGGTCTCAGAACAACCCGTTTTGCCTAACAGTCAGGCAAAACGGGAAATTTGCACAAGTAGTTTTTAGTCATTTCCTGATAGTGCCTAAAAAAATTCAGTCATTTCCGGAATTGCCTGATCAAACCAGGTATTTACCATGAATGCCTAAACTTTCAGACATTCTCGTGAAATACCTGATTTCCCGATTTGACTGTAACATATACTCATCAGACATCGTTTGAATAAGATTGCCTCAGCTGGTGTGTTTTTTCTGTTTCTGTGAGTGGATCAAAAGAACACCGTCTTTTGAGTTGGTTTTTTAATTATTCGTGATGGTTCCAGGCGTTTTAAGTCATTCTCTATTACTCTAGCTAGCAATACCACTTATGTTTAAACGGACCGAATTTCTTTCTCTATCTGTCTACATTTCATGCTCTCTGTCTCTTTCTCTCTGTCTATCTCTCTGTTTATCTGTCTGTCTGTCTGTCTGTCTGTCTGTCTGTCTGTCTGTCGGTCGGTCGGTCTGCCCCCCCCCCCCCCTCTTTCTCTCTCTCTCTCTCTCTCTCTCTCTCTCTCTCTCTCTCTCTCTCTCTCTCTCTCTCTCTCTCTCTTTCTCTCTCTCTCTCTCTCTCTCTCTCTCACTCTCTCTATCTCTCTCTCTCTCTTTCTCTCTTTCTCTCTCTCTTTCTCTCTCTCTCTCTCTCTCTCTCTCTCTCTTTCTCTCTTTCTCTCTTCCT
>NC_090256.1:77284403-77299403 GCF_037325665.1 Littorina saxatilis | reverse complement strand
CTGTTGGTCTTATCCATTACAAGAACTAAGGTTGAAAATCCTCATCTTCAGTCTCCGAGAATCACACACACACACACAAGCGCTCCGTGGTATGCATTGACACGATAGAGAACACAAGCATGCAAGCAAATGTGTGTGTGTGTGTGTGTGTGTGTGTGTGTGTGTGTGGATGTTTATGCGTGCGTGCGTGCGTGCGTGCGACTGAACAAGCGTGTTTGTGCGCTCGTGTGTGCCGGTTGGTGGGTGTTTGTGTTTTTACGTGTGTGTGAGAGAAAGGGAGAATGTACGTTCTGGCTCACCGATTCCGACAGACCCTAAATATTAACGCAAAATAGGCTTCTGGACTAAACTTTTACTAAAATGAAACATGCGACAAAATCAGAAAAATACTGCATAAATCCATACAAAAAAAATATAGTAAAGTAAGGTTGTTTTGAACCAATGCCGGGTCTGTCGGAATCAGTAACCCAGAACGTACATTCTCCCTTTCTCTTATACAACATTCTTAAGCTCAATACGCTCTCTCATTTACAAACTTTACTTCATATGTTCTTTCACTGTTAGAATTATATCTGATACTTGCAATGTGACTGTCTAAACGAATAGTTAACTCTTTACAAGTGATTCTATTTTTACTTTTTCTTCCCGTCCTATTTGAATCCCCTTTTTTAAAAACTGCTTTTTCAGATCTTCTATATCGAGTGGCTTGTTATATTCAGCTCGTGTTTTTGTTTGAATACTTGCTTTCTTACTTTTGTAGTCATCAAAGTCTGTTTGTATCTGTTTGAATTCTTCGTCAGAAACTTTTGAATCTTCAAGTGCTTTACTGATAGACAGTTTTAGGCTAGACAATTTTGATGATGCAAGAGTGGAAATGGATTCGTGTTTTTCAAGCTTTTTCACAATTTTTTTCATTATAGCTGATGCTATAAATGATAAACCACCAACTGCTGCTGCGACACCACCTAGGATTAGAGAAACTGGAGTCCCTACTCCGGTAGCTAACAGAATTGTTCCCGTTACACCTGCAGCTGATGCAAGGATAGTAGAACCAGTGCTGGCATTAGAAAGGCTGTTGTAAGTTGTTGAGTACTTACGTCTAGCGCGAGAATATTTTTCTAATTCATCTTCTAGTTGTTTTTGTATATTACTAATGTGTGCCAGTCTGAATTGTTGACTTTCTGCTGCACTTTCATCAATATTAGGATAAAGCTTCACACTGCTAGTCATCTTTTTAATGCAAAATATAAAATATTTATCTTAATTCTCACTGGCCAGTGTTTCTGCTAAGCTTTGAAGCTGTTCATTGCTTAACACCTTATCTGTATAGTAGAAAGCAATCAAATCAAGATAAGTAAGATTAATACTTCTTATTTCTGTTAAATTATTTATATCTGCGTTAACAACAACATTTTGGTTTGACGTCTGTTTTTTTATTGTGTTAGAATCCTTTTGAACAGCAATAAATACTCTGACTTCTTCAACATTTAATGGTCTCCAGTTGAGATTTATTCCTCTCATTAGAACAGTGTTTGTGGTTTCTTCCCTTTTCCTGACAACTATATCAAATATCATAGTTGCATTCTGCCCTATTGGAAGCTTGGGTATAAAATCGACAATGGTGTCAGCGTCCTTTGCAACACTTTGTTTTCTGTGAATGAGATAGTTGTTCTTATGGAAAGGTTTAACTGCAACTTCTCCCCTGCTGTTAATCGCAGGAACAAGGCTAACAATTAGTGGTTTAGCATTGATTGACTTACGGAATGTGTCGTCTTTTCCAACAAGAGTGTATGGACTCACAAATTCAAACTTCATTTCCCAGTCAATCTTTTTCATAACAGGACTAAGTACCCATTTTTTATTCTGATGTTTCCACATGTAGAATGTGTCATCGACAATTGGATCAGGTACATTAACATCACGGATTTGACCTAGTTTGAGGAATCTTGGTTTCTTTTCATCGTCGATTTCCTTTCTCTTGTAATGACCAGTGTCTGTAAACTCGAATGCATACACTGCACCAACTTCAGCATTGCTCTCAAAGTCGATAGCGTCTGCTAAATCTTTCAACTCTATAGTTGAACATGCAACAGGATAAGCTATTGTAGGTCCACTCGACATTTTAATACTCAATATTTTATGGAACTATTTCCAATGTAATGTTAAACAAACAATCAACTGGTTGTCCACTTTGATTTTTCAGATCAATGTGTAGGAATTCATGACACCCTTCCTCCAAGTCCTTGAACTGAAGTGTCTTAAATGTTGGCACGTGCATTTTACAAAAAGAGGCATCACTCGGTGGAAGAATCCTAAGCAGATCAGAACGCTGATCATTAAACAGATTATAGGATGTGTTAAGCTCTCTCATGTGAACAAACAGTACACTGTTAACATCCATGTCAATGGGACGTGTTCCCTTGTATATTTTTGTAATTCCAAGCATATCAAGGAGTTTGGTTGGAAACTCAACGTTTACTTCTCTAGTTTTGGGCATAGTAAGAGTAGCAATGAGACTTGCATGATTTAAACTCGCTGTAATACCTACTGGAGCAAACAATTCTTTCTCTAAAGTGCAGAAGTCATAGTAACCATCTTCTACAGAATGTGTTTTACCATTAATTCTAACCCAGTTGTTAGCCTTTTTTTTACTGATATTATACCAAGTAACCTTGTACATAATTTCATGCAGTGCAACTTTCATTCCTCCATTTTGATTGTTGATAGGGTTTGCAAGTTTAACTGGCACACTAGTCTTCACATTTGTTAGTGTGATAAACATTTTTTATTCAACAACAAAAATGAGTCAGTATAAATTCAACAAAGACGTTAAATACAAAACTGGACCATATTACAATCCAAAGACTATTTCTTTCCATGAGTTGGACTTTGCTGTAACAGAAACAGAATCCATTCGCGTTAAAGTGCCTGACCCATTCCATTCTTACCTAAATCCCCCAATCAAAAATGATAGTGTTCCAAAGATGTGGAACTCTCACCCAATTCAGTTCTATCAGAATCAGTTAAACTTTGCAATATTCTGTGCAACCACAGGATGTGGAGTGTCCTATGCAGACCACATGAATAATTCAAACTTACTGACAAAGTGTGTGTACACATTTCACGTTTACTATCAGTGCAGGAGAATCTTGTCTGAACTTCAGGCACCAATGCCGCATGAAAAGAGCTGGAACCCATTCAACAATAGGATAAACATGAAAGTGTATGAGCGTCTCTGCAATGAATTCAATATAGATTTTAAGACCGACTTTAGGCAAAAGCAAGACAAAAACCATGGCATGGGAACACTATATTTATGGGGTGTCCACAGGAGGTATAATTTTGATTACTGGCCAGGTCATACATCTTTTTCTTCAAATGTGCAGGTACAGTTAGGATCAATAGAACAAGAGCACCACAATGCATGGACTACTTTTATATTAGACACCGGCAAAGGTTTCACTGGATCAGGTGTTGAAAGGATCAATGAATCTATCCGAACATATGCGTGGTGCTTGCTAGGCTCGCAGGCACAGACACGATCAAACATAATGAGAACAAGCACAGGGTTTGGTGCACAGAAACAGTTGTTATCAAATTTAGAAGATGTCATAAACTCTGCAGTTGATCTGCCTTCCAGCATCAAAAGGTATCAAGACTCTCTCCGTTATGCAAGATCAAAAGTTGACTTTGCTGTTGGTAACTGCCTTTACATGTTACCTTCTGATCTCCAGCTGCAGATTGGAACAATAACAAATTATAACAATGAAATCATTATTGCTAGTGACACCCAGCCGCTTGGAAAGGGTGAAGAACTGAATTCAGAAATCAGAACGATGTTACAGCCATATCACAATGAACAGAAACAAAGCGTGACAAGTGAAGATCACGCTGCAGGTGAAGATCATTCTGTCACTAGGGATGATCAAGCTGTTAGTATTAGTGATGATCATGAATCGCAGAAGACTGCTCTAGTAATTGGTGGAGTGGGTGTAGGCTTACTTTTGCTTTATTCTCGTTAGCAGAACACCTGCAATTAAAACTATTAGAGTCCAGAGATGTTCAGCCATGAAACCAACAACTTTACCTGCAAAAGATAACAGCCAGCTAACAATTGAACCAATGATTCCTGGAAGTGCATCCAAAGCTTTTGCTGCTAGTTTCTTTAATAGTTCTGCAATGTGTTTGAGTTGTTTCTTTACCCATCCCGGATCAGATGGAGGTGAAGGTGGAGGTGGAGGTGGAGGTGTGACAGTGCCACCTGTGAATGTTAACACTAATGTGCTTATTGCAAATCCTAACGCAGTTAGTATACTAGCTATTGTGATTCCCTGCTCTCTGAAAAGCGTTCTAATTCTTTCAGCAAGAGTTGTGTCTTCGTAAAGGATTCTTTGAATTGTATTTTTTATTCTGCTGACCTGTGTTCTCAGTTGTTCTCTGTTGTTACTTAGAACTTCTAACCTTATGGCTTTCTCCTCCTGCAAATCTTTTAAACGCTTAGAAATTCTGTTTTT
Source organism: Littorina saxatilis (assembly GCF_037325665.1). NCBI lineage: Eukaryota > Metazoa > Mollusca > Gastropoda > Littorinimorpha > Littorinidae > Littorina > Littorina saxatilis. The sequence continues at coordinate 77,294,889 of NC_090256.1, read as the reverse complement.
TACTTCTTGTTCTAGGTTCAAATCATCAGCATCAGCAAGTTTTTGTTTCTCTTTGTTTATATCTTCATCCAGCTGACCTAGTTTTGACAGATTATTTGCTATTTCACCTCTGATGGTTTGTAGTGATTGATTAAGGGCTTCTATTTCTCTCATAGGTAATAGTTCATGTGGAGTCTTCAATGAAGTTTCCTCAGAAAAAGAAGTCTCTATCTCTTGTATAAGTTGATCAGCCTCATCTGCAAGTTTATTAAGATCTTGCAATGGAACAGATTCTATTTGAGTAGCAGTTGGTAGTCCTAGTTCTGCTTGTTGAAGTAAGGAAACAACATGGGAAGATGATGACCGTGTGCTAGGCACAATATCTAATTGCCTAAGTCGATTAGCAGTAAGTTTTTGTTTTAGTGAAACTTTTGATAGAAACTTAGCAGGATTAGATTTATATGTAAGTTGGACTTTTTCTCCTTTATCGCTAGTTGTATATAAATGATTTGCTTCCATTTTGAACTGGTTTGGATCTAAAACATCAGGTTCTTCTCCTAAACTTTTGTAGAAATCTCTAACTTTACCTTCCAGAAGTTCATGTCGTGCCACCTCATAATGCAGTGAATGATGGTAGGGAACCAAAGGGATTGCTTCGCTCATGTCGTCCGCTGGCTCAAATAAATCTTCAAATCCACCTTCTGCCATTTGTAACTTATTTTTTATTTTGAAAATAAAAAAAGATGGCACAATCGTTCGGTTCTGTTCTTGATCCTTACAGAAGGCTGAAAGAACCTCTCGGGGTAAAAGGAATAAGGCAAACAGTTATAGTTACAAATAATCCTTCTACTATTGATCAGAATGAAATACTTACTGTTAGGTTTCCTAATCTAGGTAAGAACGATGTTATTGTACCAGGCACTGTAAGACTATCATTCAAATTAGAATTAGAATCTGGCTCAGATGAAAATAGGACTTTGGCTTATAATGTAGGAAGAGCAATTGTGAGGAAGATTACTGTCAAACTGGAAGGGCGGGAAGTGATGTCATTGAATAATGCAGATGTATTTTTAGTTTATGCAGATAATTGGTTAACTGACAATGAAAAGAAAAACAGAGTGTTTCAAGGGATTCAGTCAGACAATGGGATAAAAGTTAGAATAGGAGCAGGAGATAAAGCTGACAACAAAAAAGATAACGCTGTCAATGTTGCTTTTGGAAACAAATTTTGTATTCCACTTGACTTTGAACTCATAAATTCACATCCTCCCTTCTATCAAGGAGCATTGCGTGACAGGCTGTCATACGACCTGACTTTCAATAGTTATGATCGTGTTATGCTTTCACAAGACCCGGAAGCAAAGTATAAGGTGTCTGGAATTTCTTTAGAGTTTGATGTTGTAAACCATCCTGAACTGGCTAGACTTATAGAAAATCAGTACAGTTCTAAGCTGCCTATCTATTATGAAAGAGTGTTGAATCACAGTACACTTTCAAAAAGCCAGGCTGATCCAATCTGGAACATTAACTTGAATACACCAGCTAGGTCAATGAAGGGAATACTTATGTTGTTTGAGGAACCAAAAGATTCATATGAAAGGCAAATAGAAAAGTTTTACAATCCACTAATCAATAGAGTATATTGCACAATTGAAGGGCAGCCAAACCAAATATTTGCATCTGGCATGCTGCCATACCAACACTATGATGAAGCAAGAAAGTACTTTACTGGAGGAAGATTGAAAGACCCAACATCTGATCTTGTGGCTAAAGATCTACATTTACACGGTGTTGGCGTAGAAGATTTCTTGACAAATAAATATGCGTTATGGCTGGATCTCAGAACAACTGACGACAACAAACTGCATGGAAGTGGAAGGCGAATTGAAAACGGATCAGAAGGAATCACAATACAAATTGAAAAGGAAGTAGGGAGTAGTAGTAAATCAGTTAAGATCTACGTGTTTGTTGTGTCAGATGCGCAGTTAAACATCTCTGAAAGCAGATTACAGGATATTGTTTATTGAACGTGTTAAAATGAAGTATCTAGATTTTCTTCCAAAAGATCCACACTGTTCTTTGATTTGTGGGGCAACAGGTTGCGGCAAAACAAGATATGTTTTGGATTTATTACAGACTGTTTACATAAATCACTTTGAACACATAGTCATATTCTGTCCAACCATAAAGCATAACAGAACATACAAGGAGAGAAAATTCATATGGTCTGATCAAAATATATTTATTGTAAATCCTTCTGATCGTCTAAATGTTTGCTTGGAGCATTATTTCGATCTTTTTCAGAACACACCAACACTGTTTATTATTGATGACTGTGCAGCAGAACGTGACATTGTTAGAAAGAAAAGTGCACTAGCAAAGCTTGCATTCAGTGGACGACATGCATTAATATCAGTTTGGATATTAACACAAAAATACAATGCAGTTCTGAAAGACTTTAGAGAGCAACTCAAAACAATAACATTGTTCTATTCAAAGGACCGTGACAGTTTTGAAGAGTGCCTTCGAGAAAATGATGTCATTGAAAACAAACAGGAGAGAGAAAGAATAAAGAATAATCTGAAATCTTCTAAGCACTCGAAACTGGTTTTAAAAACTGATCAACCAGTTCAGTATGTATGTTTGTAGAAATCCTTGCTAAGTTCTTACTCAAGTTCTTACCAAGTTCTTGTCAAGTTCTTGTCAAGTTCTTGTCAAGTTCTTGTCAAGTTCTTACTAAGTTCTTGTCAAGTTCTTACCCAAGTTCTTGTCAAGTTCTTACTCAAGTTCCTACCTAAGTTCTTGTTAAGTTCCTACCTAAGTTCTTACTCAAGTTTAATTACTAGATTTTAATTTTATTCTGCATCAAAATAAAATGAACTGTGATGAATTGCTGATGCAGACTGCTACAGATATTGAAATCTGTGACAGTAGGACTATACCTGATAAAAAAGAAAGATTGTATTCACTTGCTGTTTGTGGAAAAACAAAACACTACCTTGGGCAGCAGTTAACTGTGGAAGAAGTACAACATCTTTCCTCAGAAGATATAGAAAAGTATCATGGACGGTATGAATCAGTGCTTGGTTCTAAGATGGTTAGAAGTATTGGACAGACTGTTATAGGTTTGTACACAAAGATTTTTGGACATTTTACACCTCTCGACTCGGAGGAAGACTTAACACATGATCTAACTCATGACCCTGTTGTTTCCAAGTCCCTCGAATCTCTTGCCTGTGGCCTGTATTATCGATTTGGTGCTTTATTAGTACCATTTGTTGCTGGATTAATTACTTTCAAACACATTAATTTTCAGAATAAAAAAGATGACAGATCAGTTGAAGCAGACAGTGGAGCAGACAGTGGAGCAGACGAAAATACCAGAAGTGAACACAGTGACAAAGAAACCTGGTAGAGTAGAAGCAGGAAAAAAACTAGCCGAATGGAACAGACAAAAAAAGTTAAATCAAAAGGCAAAGCAGAACATTATGTCTGAAGTTGAGCAGACACCAAACATTCCTGAAGTGACTAAGGTCACACAAACTGATCAAGAATTAAAATCTTCATTTCTATCATACAGAAAAGTAGCTGTAGCAGCTGTTGTTGGAGGAGGTGGATACTTGCTTTACAAACTTTGGCAAGGCAAATATAAAGTGTCAGAAAAACCAAAATCAGAAACACCAAAATCAGAAACACCAAAACCAACAAACAAAGCAGTACAAACAATAAAAAAGCCCACAGTAGTACCTGCAGTGGATTCATTTCATATGGAATAATTTTAATATTTTAATTTTGATAACATAAAAATGAGTTCTGAAAAGACAATAGTTAATCTAGTTTATCACGCTGCAGTGATTGGAGGCTTGAGTGTAGGTTACACAATGCTGGGTAAAAGTCTCCTCAGAATGAAACCAGCCGACTTGGGAAAGTTAGACTTCGAAGACGGTGCTAAACTAATTGGTGTTGTGACAGCTTCCTTTGCAACAAAAGACTTCCTGGTGAAGCAAGGAATTATTCCAGAAAATATAAACATGTAAGACAATAAAATGGCTAGCTTGGTTATGATGGTGGGAGGTGCGATTGTAAATGCGCTTGCATTTTCTGGCAGCAACTATTTGTTTTCTAAACTGCAAAATGGTGAAGAGAGGGAAAGGCACAACAAAGCCATGGAACAATTGGCGAAAGCACAGGATGAATACGAGAAGAAACGAATTGCGCAGTTAGACTTTATGAATGATAAACTCAAGCAGCAAGGACATGCAAACAAAACCTTTGCCAATGTTGATGCAGCCATTCAAGAATACTATCTTGTAACTGGAAAGAAAATGAAGACAAGTGCTCCTCCAAAACTGAGTGACTTTTATCAGCCTTCAGAAGAGCAGAAGGTGGGCGAGATTGTTTTCATTGTTATTGGTATGGCTGTTGTTTACTTTATTGCGCGTGCTGTCAAATCTTAATATTCTGTCATTTAAAAAACCATGAGTGATGCTTTGTTATCTAAAATATATTATTCCCCAAAAGGATACTGGAAAGGAAGAACTGCTATTGACAAGCTCAGTGACGCAGCAGGTGTTTCTCAAGATACAGCAAAGAAATGGTTGTCAAAGCAGGCAGTTTGGCAGATCTATTTACCTGCACCAAGAAAAATTACACGACCACACTTTGTTAACATTAAACCGAATGACACTCATCAAATAGACCTGCTGTATTTACCGCACGACACAGTCAGAAGGAAGAAATATAAGTATGCACTGACTGTAGTTGATGTTGCAACAAGATACAAAGATGCTGAACCGTTGACAGAGAAAAGTGCTATAGCTACAGCTGTTGCCCTGCAAGAAATTTACAGACGTGGACCACTAAAGTATCCCAGAATGATTCAGTGCGATGATGGTAAGGAGTTTAAAGGAGCTGTCAACCAGCTTCTGTTAAAACATCATGTTACAGTGAAGAGAGGTATTCCAGGAAACCACAGGTCACAGGCTATTGTTGAGAGCTTTAACAAACAGTTGGCAGAAAAACTGTTTTCATATCAGTACCATCAGGAATTTTTGGACACAGAAAGTAAATTGCGTAACACTGAATGGGTCAAAAGATTACCATCAGTACTTAGAGCAATGAATCTGGAGGTATTTAAAGCTACAGGGTTAAGACCAGTTGATGCAATCAAACAGAAAACAATACCTGTTGCTCCAAAGTCAACAACACCAGTGGCATTACTACCTTTCAATCAGAAAGTCAGATATTTATATGCACCCGGTGAAGCTGAGGGTGACAGCAGGAAGCGTGCAACGGATCCAATCTGGAGTATTGACATTCATGAAATCAAGAGAGTAGTAGAGACAAATCCACCTATATATTACTTGAGAGAACCAGCACCGCAAAGAGCCTTTGTAAAAGAGGAATTACAATTAGTTCCACGTGGTACAAATGTTAAATGATTTTTTATTTCAGATTTTATAGTGTTAACAAAAATGGAAGCTCTGAGAAAGAATTCTAAGCAACTTCATTTTTTTGATTTATATTTTTATTTTGAGTTATAAAATCAAACTCACAGCGATGGAAGACTCTGTATTAGAATCTTTATCGACAGTATTTGACACCGTTGAATTACAAGTAACGGATCCTCAAAATGTGCAGTCCAGTGTGCAAGACGCCATTGAACAAATTCCAAACAATTTGTTGATTGAACCTCCAGTAAAAGTGCAGATAGTCAGTTTAATAAAATACAAAACAGTCAGTGATGAGGTGCTAGAAGTTCATGTTTCAACCAGACAACTAGCACTTAATTCTATGGCAGAATTGAATGGAAACTGGGCAGATGAAATGATGAAACGGTTTGAGCAAGCTGCAGAGGATGCAAAGATGAAAGGATCCGGATGGTCAGAAGGTGAAATTCTAAAAATAGAATTGAAGCTAAGTAAATTTGCCCCCATCAGAGGTAGAAGTTACATACCTTTACCTCCTGCTCTTGTCAAAAAACGTGCTGTGCTGAACATAAAGAATGATGATGACAAATGTTTTATGTGGTGTGTTCTGGCAAGACTGTACAGTGTAAAGAAAAATGCAGAAAGAGTGTCTAACTATCATGCATACAGAAATAAACTAAACTTTACTGGTATTGAATTTCCTGTCAGCATTACAAGCATTGACAAATTTGAACAGCAAAACAAACCCATCACCGTAAATGTTTACACGTGGGATGAGGAAGATGAACTGAAACCAGTCAGAATATCAAAGAACTCACCAACGATTGGTGATTGTGATACTAACCATGTTGACATGTTACTAATGACTGATGGTGTAAAATATCATTACACTTTGATTCGTACAATGAGTAGACTGATGGCGAGCACAAGCAATCACAATAGTAAACAAGACTTTTGTAGGCGATGTCTCTTGCGTATTCCATCAATTCATGCAGCACTTATACACAAGCAACATTGTAAGAGCGTTGATGATGCGGTTGTGAAGTTAACAACACCGCCGCCAGACAGCAAAGTGTATTTTAAGAATGTATGCAAACTACAGAAAAGTCCTTATGTTGTTTATGCTGACTTTGAATCTATCATTGTGCCATATGAAGGACCTTTACCAAAAGACCTACCTAAAACAGTAACTCTAAGTAATCATCAAGTCTGTTCATATGCATTTATTGTTGTTAGTTCAGATGGTAAACATTCTAAACCGCAATTGTACAGAGGACCTAATGCAGCAAAGAACTTCTTACAGCAAATGAACCAAGTGCGAAATGACTGCTCCAAACAACTGAATCTTTCAGACATTGTTATGAAACCTGAAGACCAAGAACAGTTTAACTCTACCACACAGTGTTGGATATGCGAACAAAGTCTAACACCAAACACAGACAATCCAATAGTAAGAGATCATGATCATGTAAGTGGGCAGTTCCGAGGAGCAGCACACAGCAAATGTAATCTACAATTAAAGTTTGATCCTAAGACTTGGAAGCTTCCAATCTTCTTCCATAACTTGCGCGGTTATGATTCACATCTGATCATGCAGGCAGTAACTGATGAATACAAAGCAAGATGCATTGCGCAGTCTTCAGAAAAGTACATGGCCTTTACTCTGAATAGTTTACACTTCTACGATTCTGCTCAACATCTGATGGGAACACTTGAGTCTTTATCTTCATCACTAACTGCTTTCCCAATCACATGTAAGTACTTTGACAGTGACTTAGTTAGAAAGGGAGTCTATCCATATGAATACATGGATTCGTGGGAGAGGTTTGATGAAGATGAGTTACCACCAAAGGATGCTTACTTCTCACGGCTGAAGGGTAAAGGTATAAGTGACGAAGACTATGAACACGCTAAGACTGCATGGAATAAATTAGGATGTAATACAATGGGTGATTATCATGATCAATATTTGTTGGCTGATGTTTGTTTACTTGCAGATATATTTGAGAATTACAGAAGAACATGTATGAAGCACTACAATCTAGATCCTTCACATTACATATCTGCACCAGGCATGAGCTGGGATGCATTTCTTAGATTTACAGGAGTAAAGATTGACTTGCTATCAGATCTACCTACACTTCAGATGATTGAAAATGGACTACGTGGAGGAATCAGTATGGCTTCACACAATTACTGCAAAGCCAACAACAAATACTTGGACGACTTTGATCCTATGAAACCTTCTAATTACATCATGTATCTAGATGCAAACAATTTGTATGGTTGGGCAATGTGTCAGACGCTTCCACTTCGGAACTTTAAGATCTATTCAGGACCATTTTCACAATGTGTTGTGCTGACAATATTAAAAGCAGGCCCAGACAGTCGAAAGGGATGGATACTAGAAGTTGACTTAGACTATCCACTATCACTTCATGATCTACATAATGATTATCCTTTAGCGGCTGAGAGGTTAAAAGTAAACCCAAGAGAACCTCCAAAGCTGGTGCCCAATCTGTTTCACAAAAAGAAGTATGTGTGTCACTACAGACTGTTACAGTTTTACATTAGACATGGATTGATTTTGAAGGCTGTTCATCGTATAATTTTATTTGATCAAGAACAGTTTATGAAACCTTACATCATGAAAAACACAGAACTGAGAACCAAAGCCGCTGATGCATCAGAGAAAGACTTTTTTAAACTGATGAACAACAGTTGCTTTGGTAAGACAATGGAAAACCCACACAAGAGAAAGGATGTTAGACTTGTTACAAGAGAAAATGAGGCCATCAAGCTGACATCCAAACCACAGTATCAAGACTTTAAATACTTTCATGAACAGCTGTATGGTATCTTAATGAAAAAACTTGTAGTCAAGCTTGACAAACCAGTATTCATAGGCTTTACTGTGCTAGAGTTGTCAAAACTGTTGATGCTTGAGTTTTTGTATGATTATTTGAAACCAAGATATCCCAAATCGAGAGTACTTTACACAGACACAGATTCATTCTTACTTGACATTCCAGCGGATGACATTTACAAAGATCTAGAAGCTGAAAGTCCTGCAGTAAAAGGAAAAGATTCTTTTTATGACACTTGCGACTACCCTAAAGAATCACCATTGCACTCAAATGTTAACAAGAAGGTTATTGGAAAGATGAAAGATGAAATGAATGGGAAGATAATTAAGGAGTATGTTGGATTGCGTGCAAAGATGTACAGTGTTGCAAGTGAGAAAGGGGTGGTTAAAAAAGCAAAGGGTGTAAGCAAACAGGTTGTAAAGTCGAGCATATCGCATGATAACTACAAGGAAGCACTGTTTCAGAAGCGAGTGTTTCACCATGACAACCCTAAGATCAGTTCCGCGCTTCATCAGATCAACACAACTATTGTAAACAAGAAATCTTTAGATGCTAATGACACAAAGCGCGTTTATTCATCACCAGAATATTCTTATGCAATTGGGCACTGGAGAACAAATAGTCTGAGTGTGTAATAAGAATTTTTGTCAATCGGGAAAACCCGCTATGACGGGGAAGTGTTTGTGAAAGGGGAGTAGGCTTTGTTGAGTTTCAAAGCAGCCACCAAGTACACTTGTCAAAGCTTGATTCAATAAACAAGTTTTAATATTCATGAACCACGTGATACACCAGAACCAATCGTGGTGGAACAATATTACACAAGTCATTTGCATAAAGTGCACTCGGTGGCCGCCTGAAAAGGCAGCCTAAATATTGAAGCGTAGTGAAGCGAAGCGTTGGAACAGAGTGACCCAAGCCGCCGGTTTACCAGCAAGACGGTACTATTTTTAGAATCCTAGAATTCTTGAGAATTTCGGAGCTGGCTTGTTTCTGGTACACATACAGGCAAAATTGGTCATCACTGAGTTTGTGTAACACAGGAAGTTGTGAAATACGTCACGGCAAAATTGTTACCAAAAACATCATAGATCGTATTGTGCAGGGTCAACTGCAACAAACTCAAACCGAGCCATTCATTCCTTCTTGTATTTGAGCGACTTATATACCAACATTTTTATGTCTTATTTTCAGCACAGGTGTAGGAAAAATCATAAAACAAAATGTTATTTATTTTCTAATTTAACATTTTTTTTACAAATATGACCATGGTCTTTTAAACATACAGTGACATTAAACATTGTTATGTTAAAAAAAAGAAAAAAGAAAGAAAGCTTTTGCGCACAAATCAGAAATACAGGCCAAACCGTGAGTTTCTGTGGCAAAGCGCGACAGAGGAAATTGCACTGGTTTTATTTTTAGATCAGTGGGAAATTTTCAAGAACAGACGCTTGCATTTGGATGTGTCCAATGATAGTAGGTTTGGTTGTGATCAATCAGAATAATGTAGGCAGGGATGTCGTTAGGCGTCGGACATCGGACATATAACGATGAAAATCCCCAAATGTCCGATTCACATTGCCGCATGTCGGTCAGATGTCCTATCGTTTTAGCCTGAGCGTGGTCATTGTCCGACTCGATATATCAATCAATCAATGAGTCTTATATCGCGCATATTCCGTGGGTACAGTGTACTCCATTCCTTCGGACAGCGCGATATTCGTTAATTTTCATTTCAAGATACAAATCTTCTAAAAGACCGAACGCTCTCGTGTTCAGCTGACACTGAAGTTGCCAGTACCGTATGATCTTTTCTTTTGTTGGGAATTCCCGATCCGCCACAGAGATGCAGCGCACTGATCTAAACTGACTAGTGCATGCTACAGGAGTACGGGAAACAACTCCAACTGACTAAATTTGTCGTCTGCTTTTGTTTTCAATACGAGACGATTATTTAGCTTGAACACCTGCAACGGCTCGTAATTTCCGTGGTTGTATAAGAGAAAGGAGGAATGTACGTTCTGGGTTACTGATTCCGACAGACCCGGCATTGGTTCAAAACAACCTTACTTTACTGTATTTTTTTTTGTATGGATTTATGCAGTATTTTTCTGATTTTGTCGCATGTTTCATTTTAGTAAAAGTTTAGTCCAGAAGCCTATTTTGCGTTAATATTTAGGGTCTGTCGGAATCGGTGAGCCAGAACGTACATCC